>NC_041409.2:34417649-34602649 GCF_900747795.2 Erpetoichthys calabaricus | reverse complement strand
TGCCAGGGAGTGCAGGAGGGACTGTCGAGCCCTACTTGGTCAGGTTCCAGCATCACCCGGAATTGCCTCCGAACCACAGCTTCAGGACACCGGAAGTACTTCTGGGGATTACATAAAAGGAGCGGCCTGCCTCAATTCTGGGAGCCAAAGTTGGGAGGAGGAGGAGGATGAAGCTTGTGTGAGGAGCGGAGGAGGCAGACACAGAGAAAGAAGAAAACAGAGAGTTGTTATGCTTTCACTACACTGTGGTTGTGTTATGGAAAACACTTGCCAGTAAGAGTTTCCTACGAAACAGAATAAAATCTTCTTGTTGAGTGCAGCATTTGTGTTGTGTGTTTGGGGAGCTGGAGGTCCCCCTGTTGGCCCACTTACACACATACACGCACAGAGTGTATAACATCTTGCAGACTATACACAAGCAGTTTCATCTTTATTTTCTTTATGTATGTAAAATGGGTTGAAATCTAAGTAATAAACATAGACCTTAGCATTTTTTGCTGTAAGGTTAGCAGCACACCATCATTTGGAATGTATTTTGTAATGCATTTAATAATAACATGAATTGCATTTTTCATTCCAACAGGTGGCACATCACAAACATTACCACTGCTCTTATGAATCCCATACCAAATGTTGTATAACAGTCAGAGACAGCAACAAGATAGGCACACAGACATTTTTCTCTTTAGTAAGGTGGATAAGCAGATTACTGTCCATCCTCTACTTTCTCTCTGTTGGACATATTCAGTATTAAGATATGTATTTCACCATCCACTGAAATGTGTTGTGTAATGGATGTAGTCATAAAATGTATTGCATTTTTCATTCCAACAGATGGTGCATCACAAACAATAACACTGCTCTTTCAAATCCCATACTAAATGGCATATTACAGTGAGAGATACAGCAACTGGATGAACACAGAGGTACTTTAATTAATGAGGATCAGCTGACTTCTGCCAGTTCCACTCTGTTAGAAGTATTCAACATTTAACATTTGCTATGCACAATCCAATTGGAATGTAGTAATGCATATCTGCATCACAGATATTGCACTGCTTTTATGAATTACATACCAAATGGCATATAACAGAGACATAGCAACCAGACAGACAAAGTGATGTGTGTCCTTTTATTAAAGATATACTAGGGGGCTTCGCTCACCATCCCCCCCCGGCCTGCGCTACGTGCCAGCCACTTCTCATCACTGTTGCTCGCATATATGGATTTCACTTTCACCAAACAACAAATCTTTTAATTCTCACGGATATGCCTCTTCATTAGGAATAAACACTACTTTTCCCTGATGACAACACAAATTAGACGATCTACAAGTCTGTGACTTAAAAGTTTAAATCTGAACAATATATTCGATTTCTTTTCACTGTTCCGTTATTTCACAGAGTAATAATTTCTGTTTGTTTGCGCTAATGCGATCTTTACTGTCATTTTTTTGGAATTTTTGTACTTTCATAATCTCTAACCTGCTCTGCACGTGTATCGCGCCAACGTTTTTGAATTCTTTACAATGCTCTACTTTGTCATCTACTCTTTGTCTTTTATTTCCGGCCCTGGGTGTGGTTAAATCTCTTGGCACAAAGTCTCATCTCGCGGGATGTGAAAGTATCTCTCTCTCGTCCCAGGATTTTTTTTATTATAATAGAGATATATATATCTAGAATATACATATCTAGAAAAGTATTCAGACCCTTCACGTCTTACACATTTTGTTTTGTTTGTTTATGTTTCTGTGTGTGTGTGTTTATATATATATATATATATATATATATATATATATATATATGGTTGGAAACACAGATACTTGTCCTTTTATTAATGTGGATAAGCAGATTTCTATCAACCCGGCAGTTACGCTCCGTTTGACGTTTTCAGCATTAACACACAGATGCACACACAGATACTTGTCCTTTTTTTAAGGTGAAGAGTACACATGAAGTTCTCGCTTGCATTTGCTGATCACTAGCTCTCCAGCACCTTGATTAGTGAGTAGTGCTACCTTCTATCTTCCTTACCTCAAATATTGTGCAATCTGGGTAAATTCTGAAGACGTCCACCTGCTGACTCATTGTTTGCCAGATACAACAATTTCACCCTTACTGTTAGCAAAATCAAGGAGCTGATCATAGACCTCAGAAAGCAGAAGGCAGACCGCTCTGCCATTGACATCAGAGGGGATTCTGTTCGCAGCTTTAAATTTCTTGGAATGACCATAACTGACAGCCTGAAGTGAGCACATTTTGGGTCTTGTCGAGAAAGCTCATCTCTACTTGATCAGATTCCATTAATAATTAAACGCTTGAATGCTATAACTTGTAATAACGTGTTAATATTCTTAAGCCATAACAATATGTTGACATGGCTTGACAGCCCCTCTTGCTATGCGCCTCTTCCTCTCACAGCTTGGCTTTTCTTACTTGGATAACACAGTCATTCAAAGCTCCCCTTCTTCATGTCCTTTTTCACCTTTCGGCTGACACAACCCTGTTTTTAGCAGTGATTCTCCTTTGGATCATGCATTCTCATTCCATATTGTGTTACATCTGCAGAAGTTCTCTGTCTCTCCTCATTTATCTTTGAGATCTTGTACTTAAACGCAATGTCGTCATTTGAAACACTATCAAGAGCATTTCATTTTAACCAGGTAGGAACGAGGCTTATGGGAGGCAGCCTTAGTGACCCAGAGCCGATGGTGGAAAAGAAAAATTGAAGTTGTGGGTGAGCAGGAGAAAGCTAGGACCCCAGTGTGGCAGGAGTCAGGTTTTTGGGTCGCTGGAAGGCAGCGCCGTTTCTCTTCTCCTGCTGATGCTGATCTTAATTTCACCTGCAGTCAAATTTGAGAAGTTGAAGCTGCCTGACACAAATCTCTATATACTAACGTAGGCGTTCATGCCTGGCCAGTTTATGCCCATACTTTGTGACTCCCCGGTTACCGTATATTATTATTTTGGATTACATTCAAGCTTATCCATCTGACGGCAAAAAAAAAAAAATTAAAGACGTGTGTCTTGGATTTCTTTCTAGCTGGCGATGGGTTCTTGGCAAAGCCGCTGTTCCTGATAGCTATAGAAAACTGAACATGAGCTACAGATTAATTTTTTTGTTCCTTTTCTTATCTGGTTGGACATCTTTTTGTTTGGAAATCATTGTTTAAAAGGGAGTGAAGTGTTAGCCCTCGGCATTCATAAAGGACAAAAGCAGACTTTTCAAGCTCATTGTGATTGTGAATGGTTTTCTGGTGCTCTGCTCCACTCACATGCTTGTGTCTTTTGGAATCACACTTAAAGATCAATAGGGAAGGAGCTCTGGTTGTGTTCTTTTATTTTCTTTTTTTGTTTTTCTGGCACCTTCATGTGGTCAGGTTCGGCTAATTAAATTCAAAGCATGCATGGTTTAAAAAACAAACGACATACTTACAGCTGGTGAAATGCTGCGATGTTGCTGTCCTTGTGAGAGATGTCTGCACGGCAGCACACAGACCCCTTTGACATCTGTTTTATGTGGATGTCCACAGGAAAAAAAAAAGAAAAGAAAATCCAAAAGCAAGTTTGCTGTCAGTGCCTGTGGAGTTTATGGCTCTTTAGTTAGACCTTCTCTTGAAGTCACTCCAGGGTGTAAGGTGAGCCGAGAGGCGATGCCTACTTTTCCCCTGCTTCCACAGTGGTGACCGGCATAGAAAAACTACAAGATAAGTGTTCCAAGTTGCTTTGAAATGCCCTTAGACTTGTGCCCGTGCATGGGATGCCTTACAGGTTCGTGATAGGGTCTTGCAAGCAGAGCTTTTCCATCCTCTTCCTCAGTGTAGTTGTCACTCCGGCACAGGCACTGCATGGTGGATTGGAGTGAACTTTCTTCGCATTTGTTCAGGGGCAGGCTGGCTGCGGATGGTTAGCAAGCTCCTTGTCTTCTTGCGATGCTGCTGGCAGACACAGATGCAACACTTGCACGCAAGAGGGAGAAATTCCCATAGGGCTGAATGGCTCATCAGGTTTCAGGGCAGTGAGCTTGCAACGCATTAAAGGGTAGGAGTGAAGAAAAAAAAAAAAAGGAAAGAAAACCTGAAGCAGAGAGGAGGGGGCCAAAGAGCGGCATCTCAGAACCTGCTGATAGGAGCTGCTTAAAGTAAGCGCTGAAGTGACACCATGACGCTTTTCATACATATTCAGCCCTTTAATTACAGCCATGTGACAGGCAGCAGGGTCCGGTAAAGACAAAGAGGGACAGATGATAAGACAACTCCTCACTGGCACACCGCTGTTTGAACAGCTTTAGGTAAGCAGTCCATATCGGAGACATCTGATGTTGCTTTTGTGTCGCCTGTTCATTTATGTCTAGCTCTTTGTGTTCTCGAACATCGGAGCAGTAGTTTCAGCTGGCAGCCGCAGATAAGGGACCACAGGCGTGCCGAGACCAGATCTGCCTTTTAATGGAGAAACAAATTTCAAGCAAATGCTGATGGTTTTGCTGAGCTCCTCATATGGGACTTGGGCAGGGAGTTCTTTTTTAATATGTGCCTAAAAAAATAATAAAATTGAATGTCATTTAGAAAGTGTTTGAATATTCAGAGGCAAAAAAATGAAGGTGGTCTAAAAATATAATTAACAGAACGCACTCAAGCCCACCGAGTTAAATTCAGGGTCGTGGTGTGGGTTGCTTGAGCCTCCTCTGGCAGCACTTTGGAGCCTGGACATGGTGACACATAGGCACTCAGGGGGGCACTCACTCACTCCCAGTTTGAAATCTCTGAAAACCCGCCACACTGGTCTTCTGGATTTGAACCCAGGGAGTTGGATTCATGAAGCATCAGAGCCAACCACTGCACCATGATGCTTCTCCACAATACTTTTAAGCTTTTTCTATCCTGTTTTTCATATAATTTTTAAAAGGAATTGCTGCTGGTTGTGTATGCAGTGCTTTACAGTCTGGAGCCAAATGCTCTGCCAGGATGTTAGGGAGCCAGTGAGGATGCTGCAGTCTGAGCTTTCCTCTGACATCTAAGGTGTTGATGAGCCTTCATGACAATAGCTGAAGTATGGGCTTTTATATACAGTATTATAAATATGAAAGATAGGGTAAAATAAAGATTAGGGGTACCTCAAACCCTATATAATTGGAGGAGAAAAATTAAGTTTGACAAAAGGAGTTTTCCGAATGAAATGCGTCTTTGCAGGCGCAGGTGTGTTGACTGCTATATGGCAGCAGTTGTATTCTGTCCAGAGTTTCCTAGGCAGAAGTGTCGAGTCCAAGTCCCTGAAGCCGGAAGTGACATAATGGCTTCTTGTGCCGACGATCTTGAGATCTGAGGAAAGGCAGTAAACCACAGTGCCAAACCCGTGGTTTGGGGTTATGGTCTGTAGGGGGCTTTGCAGCACCCTAAATCCCAGACACAACCACAGTGGCACAAGTGCCAGAATAAAATAAAAGATGTATGAAATACAAATACCTTGCAAAGGCGTTATTTATATTCGTTATACATAACACCAACAACTCTTCTCCCTTCTCTCTGTCTCTCTTTTCTCCTCCCTTCCTCAAGATGAGCTTTGCATGTCCTCAACTTCCGACAGCAACTTGCCCAGATGAGGTGGAGTGGCTTCTTTTATTTCAGACCCAGAAGCACTTCTGGGTCAGGTGGATGTCTCCTAAAATAGGGATTATAAACCCCCACAGCACCCATAGAACCCAGCAGGGTTGCACACCGTGACTTCAGTTCCCAGCTTGCTTTGTGGGTATCCATGCCCAGGGATGCTGCCATCTAACGTGATAGGGGAGAAAATACTCTAAAGTTGTAGTCTCTCCCACATAGAGGTCCCTGTTCCATCCTGCCTGGGGCGCCATCCAATGTGTAATTCTGGTGTGTGTGTGTAAGTATTCAGATTCTTTTTTAGGAAACTTGAATTGGAATTTACAATAAATATGTTTGTTTTTGGTTAAATGGACTCTAAGGTTCTTACAAAACAGGTGCTTACTTGGCATTTATTTATTAGGGCAGGCAAAACTAGCAGCTGACACTTTACTAATGTTTAAAGTATGGGTGAAAAGCCAATGGAAAGTGAACTTGGCATATTCTGAACTGATTAATGATAGGATCTGGGCTGTGGGGAAGTGTTGTGTTCTTTAGATGATGGGAATTGGTGATTGGAAATGAAGGTGGGATTTTGGTGGCTGCAGTAAATTGTGTTTCTAACATGCAGTTGATGTCATCTTCAGCTTTGTTTAATTGCCATGCTTTCTTATTTTGATTTCTTCTGTATATTAAATATACATTAAACTAGTAATTAAAGCAAAGCAGTGATGTGTGTCACATTTAGAAAATTGTTTGGTTCAGCATATTTCGTTGGGGTCATAGGAATTTTTATATGAAGCAGGAAGAGCATGCAAGGGAGGGAGTAACGAGATGTGGTGTTAAACTTTGTGTTTAATAATACAGTATGTAGGGGGTAAAAGGTATGTGCAAAAATATAATAATATTTGAATTGTAGCTCTGGTCGATATATTAAACTTATGTATTATTTTTGTTAGTTGATTGAATAAAGTTTGTTTTAAGATCTAATAAAAAGATTCGGTCGGTCGGTCGCAGAGTGCAAGCTTAGAAGAACAATTGCCATAAACATAACGCTTTCCTTGATGCTGTTCACGTTTGTTGCCCACAACACATCTATTAGTTGGTGACTGTTTGTGCTCAGTGGGTGGCAGAATGTTCATATAGTGCTGTCCTGACAGTCGTGATAAGTAGGGTTCCTTGTGATGAAGAAGCACCTTCAGGGCAGCATTCTCCATCAGCACCAAAGCCTACAGTTTCTGCATCATCCACTTGAGTGACACTATCTCAGTTACTGATTTTGTCATCAAAATACTCATCTTGTAGTAACTCTAGTTGTTTCCGAACACCAGTAGCTTTATATCATTTAGTGACGATATAACTATGAAGGGAAGGGTCTGTTTATAACATTGTTTTCCACAGGCTGTTGCCACCCAAAAAAACAAAAAATATGTGGCTGTCCACTAGATGGCAGCACTCTAGTAGGTACCTGAGATGCTGCAGCCAAGATCGCCAGTAAGCTGTAGTGGCTGTACACTCAGGCGTGAAGTATATCATATGTTGTGTCTCGACAGGCTCAATGACATATGAGTTTACTTGTACCTTGCATTCATAGTGTTAAGAAACCGGCTTTCTGCCTTAACCGGGTTACTCTCCTTATACCAGTTTTGTGTGTGCTTGTTAATGCACTCAGTGTATACAGAAAAGAACTTAGTTAGTTACATAGTACTTCTGATATACCAATGTAACCGATGGCACTATAACTTGCACTCATTGTATTATGAAATATCCCAGGTGAAGGCAGGTAACACAGCTAGTAGTTACATGTATTTCACATCATGTCCTTCACATATTTTGCTGCGTGATGTCATTCAGAGCATCAGTTGTTCAGCTGTTGTTATACGACAGGCCACAGAGCACTTCAGAGTCATCCGAAGTTGTGGATAATTCAAAATATTTGTGTTGCTTTTTATGTTCTTATATACCTTTTCAGACCGTGTTTTCCCTCTTCAACTTTAAATTCCTTGTATTACATTCAAGTTTGATTGAAGATAGAATGGATTCTTTGTTTGTTCTTTGGGGTCACGTCCTTTAATTTAGTTTCCTTTTCTTTTTCTTGGCTTTCTCATAACAGAAATAAGCGATTTTTTGCAGCTAAAACTTCCTTGACCGCCATAGAATTGGCAGTTAAAGTTCGAGTAAAGTGAAGTCCACATCCTCTTCAGTATCTGTGCCTCTTGTGTCTAATGAGTGATGTGTACATTTTCAGGTTAGCATTCCTACTTGAAGGCTAATTTTGTTTGAGCAGTTCCTGAATAAAGAAATTGGTTTTAGATTTACATAGTGCACCTGAGTGAAGGAAGTAAAGATGGCTGAATGTTTAGGAGAAAGGAAAAAAAAGGCAAAAGTGCACAATGTGTGGGCCTGATGTGTAGGTGGGCTTTTTTTTTTTTGCAATGCAAATTGAATAATTGCAGGCATCTATTAAAATGGAACTGATATTTTCTGTAAATCAGATGTGCTCTGTGTGGATTGTGTAAAGTTCCCTTAAGAGATGGCTCCTGTTTCCTCATTGATCAATGGTACCCTTCATTCTTTATGTTTTGTCTCTTTTTAGTAAGTATGAAATCTTCATTTAGCAAACACAATGCAGCCCCCATTACATAAACTTGGCTTTTATCAGCTAAATGTGCTGCTTCATCTTGCGACTCCTTTATTTTGATAACGAATGCTAAGGTGTTTTGTTGACAGAGATGCGTCTGTGAAAATACCAGGGGAGGTGCTTGGGAAGGGGAATTCGAATTTTATAACCTCTGGAATATCAAATGCATGTCCTAGAACAATGATGCAATAATTGATTTTATAATTGAATCAAATCCTCATTACGTGTTGACAGCACTTTTATAAAGAACACATCCAGAGACACAGCATCTGATCTGGCCAGCAGCTTGTTCTCATATAATGAAGATGATACCCTGCTCAGTGGAAATTTCTTTCTACATCTTTTCATAGGACCTTCACTTAGTATGCAGTTGAAATCAACATTTCTTTCTGGTTTTATAGAACCTTTCATTGGAAAGTCTTCCGACGTATTTCACTTTTTGTCAAATAACAAATTGTCTGGGGTCAACATCCGGGTGGCTTATCCACCATTACACTGCCCACATGACGCCCTAGTAGTTCACAGCAATAAGTGAGAGATAACAGTTTTGAAAAGTCAAAGTGCACCGTGCAAATTTATTAAAACAAAAGCAGAATAAATTATTATATAGTCCATAAGAAATCAGTGTATTTTTGGAGGCTTAAAGCAGCCAGTACATACTTTTAAATCCCTTTGGAATGCTCCAGGGCATCAGGGGAGTCTCATCAGCAAGGTAAGAGTGGCTCTCTGTCTCCCTAGCTTACCCTGGTAGGTCCGCTCAGGTGTAGGTGGCTCTGACAGCTGCAGTCCCTCTCATCATGCCTGCCCTCTTCGGCTTTGGCGAGATGCATCTAGCTGAACCTTCATCATCCCTTATGCCGTACCTGGAGTCCCTGCTCTTACTCTAAAGCTTAGGGGACACCCCTCGGAGCAGCATTGCCTTCCCTCCTTTTCAGCGGCCCAAGCACTCTGCCTCCTCTCCTTCCCTACGCTTGCTTGCTAGCACCACTGAGCTTGCCTTGAAGCTCCCTTTGTTCTTATCCTCCAACTTCTCCTCCCCTACTACTCAGCTGCTCCTAAATATTGGTGAGTTCAGGGGCTTAATTAAGCAATCAGCTGGGCCATGCACGTCTGCAAATGAATGCATGATCCAATGACCACCTCACTAACACCCCGCAGCTGCCCCCTGAGCTTACCACAGTTTTTTTGGTTTTTTTTAGTTTGCCCTGCCACGGACCTCACCTCGTCATACAAATTTTGCAATTTTATTTAAAGTAAAACACTGAACTCTCTTGTTAACATGTATATTCAGATCCTTTACTCAGTACTTCATTGAAGCACCTTGGGTAGTGATTCCAGCCTGGAGTCTTCTTGGGCCTGACACAATAAGCTTTACACATTAGGATTTGGAGATTTTCTGCCATGCTCTTCTACAGATCATCTCAAGCTCTGTCAGGATGTATGGAGACCGCCAGTGGATGCTATTTTCAGGTCTCCCCAGAGATGTTCAATAAGATTCAAGTCCAGGCTCAAGAACATTCTCCGACTTTCCCCTAAGCCAATCCTGTGTTGTCTTTGCTGTGTCCTGTTGGAAGGTGAACCTTCTGCTCAGCCTGAGGTCCAGAGTTCTATGGGTCAGGCCTTCATTATGGTTGTCTTTGTACTTTGTTGTCTTCAACTTTTCCTGGACTCTGGCTACACTTCCAGTCCCCAGTCCCACAGCATGATGCTGCCACCTCACTGGAATGGCATTGTGTAGGTGATGAGTAGTGCTTGGTTTCCACCAGATGTAGACACTAAGAATGGAGCCCAGACAGGTTCAGTCTCCATTTCACCCGATCACAGAATCTTGTTTCTCACAGTCCAAGAGTCCTTTAGGTGCCTTTTGCAAACTGCAAGTCAGCTTTCAAGCTTTCATGTGTTGTTTGCCCACTCTGCCATTTAGCCCAGATTGGTGGACTGTTACAGTGGTGCTTGTCTTTCTGAAAGTTTCTCACATCTCCACACAGGCTCTCTGGGTCTCAGCGAGAGTGACAATCGGGTTGGCTACTTCTCTAAACATGGCTCTTCTACTCCAGCTTAGTTTGTCTGGGCAGCCAGCTCTAGGAAGTGCTGTGGTTGTTTAAAACTTTTTAACATTTAAGAATTATGGACGCCACTTTGTTCTTGGGAACTTTCTCCAGATATGCACACTCCTGTCTCTAAGCTCTGCAGGCAATTCCTACATCCTCAAGGCTTGGTCTTTGCTCAACTGTGGAACTATCTACAGACAGGTGTGTGCCTTTCCTAATCATTTGCAACCAGATAAGTTGACCACAAAGTGTAGAAACGTCTCGACGATGACCAATAGAATGGGATACACTAGAGCAAACATCAAGTCTCATAGCAAAGGGGCTGAATGCTTGTGTCAGTGTGACATTTTGTTTTTTTATTTTTAATAAATCTGCTAAAATTCTTAAAATCCTGTCATGCTGGCCTTTGAGTGTTGTTTGATGAGGGATAAATGAATTCAGAAGATTTTAGCACAAGCACCAGAACATAACATAGTATAAAAAAGTGAAGGGTTCTGAAGACACTGTTTAGGTGTGGACTCCCTAGGCTTTCCCTTATTATGCTGTCACTTCTGTCATAATTCCATAGTGTTGTAGCATCTCTGACTTTGATACCTGATCCTTTTCATGCGTTGCCACATTCTTGTCTTCACTTGTGCTGTTTTTTGTCTTGAATCAGTGCTGCCACCTCATGGTTGCAGGAGGCTTGGTTCAGATTCTGGTCTGTTCACCATGTAAGTGTAATTGACACGGTCTCTCCATTAGGGCTGTCAGATCAAATGTTGCTATTCGAATGTAATTACATTTTTTGTTTAAAAAAAGGTCTTGCTTGAAGTCAAAAGCTGATGTTTGATTTTAAACGTCTGGTGGTTAGATTTACAGTACAGTACTAATTTTTGCATCGTTATTCCAGATGTGCTGTGCCACGCTACAGCATTATACAGATAGTATTTTTTTTATTCACTTCTACATTATATAGTTACCTTTATCAGTGAAACTTGCAGCCAGACCCTTCACAGTGTAGTGTTTTTTCTCCTCAGTCCCATTAGTCGTCACTTTGATCTACATGTGCACTCAGAGCAGTTTTTCTAAATGCTTCTTCTGTGCCCTAAAAGTATCATTTTACGTCTGATTCTGTCCTATTCACTCTTAAACCCGAGATCCCTGACTGTTGTTGAATGCTACGATCTACTCCTTAAAGAAAATGAAAAATAACTCATAACTGTGATTTTCCTTTTATTACAACCCTTCAAAAGCCCAAGTTTAAAGATCCTCGATACCCAACATGATTGCGTCCCATGATTGGTCTCCATCTTACATGCCTGCCAGTTTGACACATAATGCCCAAAGCGGTGAGATGTAATTAAAATCATTCCGGCCACCTCTGTACTGTATACATATTGGTGAATCTCGTAAGGAGAAAAAAAAAAGTAGACAAGGTGTGCAGATCCTGACTTCATACAGCAACAATTCCTCTTTTCCTAGTGAGTGTACAAGGTGCCCAACTGGCTTTTCATTCTAAGTACTGTGATATAAACGGTACCCAGCCGCTGCCCTTCAGACACGTCCAAAATAATAAAACAAGCCTGCCTTTGACTTGCCTGCCTCTTGCCTGCTCTTTTACTTCACTTGCTATTGCACTCTTAGTAAATTACCCGTTTTCCTTATGATCCTTGTCAGGACAGCGAGACATAAAAGTAGCCACAAAAGCAGCTTCAATCCTTATGAGCCTCACATGATGACACTGCACTCTGCTACATTATTAACATTTATTTATTTATTTTTTTGTAAACTTATGATGTTTCTATAAGTCTGCAAAGCATCAAGCATTTATTGCCAAGTTGCGTGGGTCCTGTTTGTAGCACTTAGCTGGTGTCCTGTGTCCTATAAATGTGTTGTCAGGTGTTTAGCTGCTGCAAGGGCAGCTGTGAGGATTGGGACACAGGGCTGGGCTGGAGCTCATGGTGGAGAACTTTTTTTGTAAGGGTTGTGAGATATGGCTGGCCATTCATCCCGGCCAATACCCCCAGGCCGCCAGATGGAGCCCTCCTTGCAGCATGGAGGTGCCCCGAATGCCAGCGGAGAATTATGGACAGTGGACTTTTAATGCACAGCCCTGCTGGGTACCATGAGGGCCGCCAGGAGTCACTGCAAGGAGGCCCATGGATTTATACTTTCCGTATAGCCCGGAAGTATTTACAAGTCACGGGAACGTAAGAAATGATATACTTCCAGTCTGAAGAAAAAGAGAAGTTTTTACCTGACCCGGAAGTGCTGGATAATCACATAGACTGAGGGCTCAGAAGCACTTCCAGGTCATGGACTATAAAGGACTGTGGGAAATCCTAGACAGACGAGCTGAGTTGGGAGGCAGGGTGACTAAGCGTCTGGGAGTGGAGGATTGTGTATTGTTTATTTATTATTGAGTATTGTGGAGTGGAGGGTGCTTTGTGCACATTTATTATTATAATAAATTAATTTTGGACTTTTATCTGGCGTCTGGTCTGAGGGTTTAAGGGGACGACAGCGCCCCCTATCTGTCACAGGGTATAAATATTTAATTCTACTTGGTAATATATCATATTTTATTTTTTAAAATAAGATTCTATCATCTGGCTGTAACTTATTACCTTGAAGCTGATATAAGAATTCTTGTGAAGTGTGTATTTTGTGTTGGTAGCGAGAACAGATGTACCCTTGTGTGTAGCGAACTGCTAAAATGAAAACCACCCTGAGTTGTGCAGGAGCAGGAATGATTCATTTTGTGACCTTGATGGACGACCTGCTAAAAGTCAGCTTCAACAGTAACACTGAGGTGGAAATGGCTGGCTTGGATTACCAGGGCAGTCGGCATTTGTGCCATTTTGTGTCTAATTCTTACAAAGCACCACGACATCCTGCAAGATGACACACAAAAGCAATGCTTTACATAATTTCATTTTATTGTTTAACTGTTGTGATTCATGTTTTAACCCTTTGCTTTAATTTAAAGGATTGAAGCAATAAGAGAGCAATTAATCCCTACAGAGTCCTGATCAGAGCCTCCCCTAACTGGCTGGACTCCAGTATTTGCTCTTTTGGGGTAGCTCTCCTTCTTTCCTGCATGGCCTGCCCACAAGTCCACTTTTCTGTGGTTCTTCCTTTATGCCTGTCCTAAGCACAGAAGGTTTCTTTTCTCAAAGTTGACACACTTACCAAATGAACTCCAGCCCCTTTTTTCACAGTCCTGTGTCATTTAGCACACATCCCTTATTATGAGCTCTTCACTAGCGCATGAGATCCAGCAAGTAAGTAAGTTAAGAATCCTCAATCAGGGACAGCGTTGCAGTGTTATCAGCTTGGAAAATTATGGGTTATTTATTCACTTTGGATTACTGCAAATGTTTAGTGAGGGCTAACCATTTTTACCGTCTTTCTCTAGGTCACTCCTTTAGACCGTCTTAGCCTGCAGTTGGCAAGTGAACCTCTCACTGCAGTTTTAAATATTTCTGTGCTGGCCGCCAAGTTCAGAATGCAGCTGCATGTCTGGTGTTCCACCAGCCAAGGTGAGCACATGTCACTCCTCCCTTCAAATAACCAGCCTGGCTTCGTGTAGCAGCATGTGTTAACTCCAAATCCTTGATGCTCACCTACAGAGTATTCAATAGGTCAGCACTTATAGATATAGAGACACGTATGGGGTATATGCTCATTCTCTACTACTCAGGTCTGCTGATGAACAGCACCTGGTATGCCACCCCTGTGTGGCATCAAATTAAAGCTGCCCATCTTCATTTGAAATTCTGACTCCCTCACTGTGATTAATAAGTGTTTGAAGACCCTCTTGTGTGGTGAATTTCAATCTAACTTCTATTAGCTGTTAGGTTTTGTGAATATGGGAATTGTAACTTGCAAGTATTTTGTTCTGAGCTTTTCACTTGTAGTAGTCAATTTTGTCTCCTTTTCCTCCTTTGTCCTGACAGTCACCAGACTGATGTTTCTCGATTATGTTGATTTTTATTTTTGTAAGTCACTTTGGATAAAAGTGTCTGCTAAGCAAATAATTGTAAATGGGAATGTTATGCCGAGCATACACTTCACGATTTTTCGAAGTCGTGATCAAGCAGCTATTGACATTACAAGATAGTCACCAGTCATATGTCTGCTCTAACTGTACAAGTATATTTGGTCCAGTTGACATGCTATGGTGTTGGTGCTTTAATAAACGTGTCTTCAATGGACAGTTTTATACATTGACATTTTACAATAAAGCTTTATCCATTCAAAATAAAAATATGGCCACAGGCTTTTTAAAATATCAACTAAGAAAAGGGCTACACTGCTGACTCTGGCTGTACTGTGATCTGAAACTAAAAAGAAAAGAAAAATGGGTAACTGGACTTGAGAATGGTTGAGAAGGTGTGGACAATATGGTCTGTCTATTTTATGAAGGTATTTGAAGGGGCGTAATCTATTTACCATTGTGCGTTTGTTTTGGGTTCTTCCAGTAAACGTTTCCTCTGGTACTTTTGTCAGTGGCCATTTAGTTGTTTGTTTGTTGCTTTATGAGAGTTAGTAATACTCAATGTACCATGTCCAGCCACTATACTCTGGTCACACGTACTGCAGTTACTGCACTGTGAATTTCAGGAAATTTAATGATGACATTAAATAATCTTGTGAGACTTATTACAAGTCAAGTGACTGAAATTTCTGACGTGACAGAAACTCTCATGATCACACAACAGCCTAACTGCATAATGCAGTTGGGCCTCACAAGCCCTCTCATACTGCATGTGAAACAGTATCCAATGAATATGAAGTTTGGGGCTGACTCAGAAAATCAGCACGTTCTTTTAAGCGAGTTAAATTCTTTCATGGAATAGATTGACCCAAACTTCCATTAGGTCAGAATATCACAAAGCTAAAGTTGAGTTACCACAGCTATGCAAATGACAGACAGCTTTATTTTTCTATGGCGCCTGATGACCACGATGCTCTTGGCTCTCTGATCAAATGTCTTAGTAGTATTTCTGATCGGACGACTAGAAACTTTCTCAAACTAAATAAGGAAAAAAAAAAGAAATCTTAGTGACTGGCAAACATGGAAATAGTGAGGGCATTAGAAGTAAACTTGATCCCTTAGCTTTAAAAGTCAAGGCGGAGGTGAAGAATTTAGGATAATTCATTGACTCTAACCTAAACTTTAAATCACATATTAACCAGATTACAAGGGCTGCTTTTCTTACTTAAGGAATACAGTAAAGGTTAGACCTCTTATAACTTTACAAGAGGCTGAAAAATTAATTCACACTTTTACTGTCTCAGCTCTCGACGAGGCCAGCTTTATCAAAATCCTATCATGTGATACATGAAAACAAAGAGGACTGGTTTAGAAAAACATTTATATTAGGCAGAATGCCCATTTGGGGCTGGGCGGTCTTTTGGCCTTGGAACCTGTGCAGATTTCGTTTTTCCTCCAACCTAACTAGAGTTATTTTTTGTATTTTTCTGTCCTCCTGGACATCTGACCTTACTTTGTCTTGTTGTTACTTATTCTTTAATATTATTGCCTTATCTTAATTGTTTTTCTTTTCTTGTAACTTTTTCTGGGTCATCTTGTAAAGCAGTTTGAGCTACATTGTTGTATGAAAATGTGCTATATAAATAAATGTTGTTTTGCTTCCCTATCATTTGCTTTGCCACTTACAAACTTGGGCAATGGTGCCCGAGGGTTCATGGCAATAATTGGTTTGAGAGGAGCACTGGAAATGCATTATGGGACACATGTGTCAACGCCTCTCTTTCTTTCTCTTGTTCTGTCTTATGGTCAGACAGGATGGTATTGTGATTGTTATTCTTCATTATTTATTTTTTTATGCTTTGCTGAGGAGTTTTTTTTTTACTTCTTTTTGGCTCTTCTGCGGTCTCTGAATTCAAGGAATTTGATATAAGCATTTATTTCTTTAATCTTGGCCTGACTGAGTTATAGTTTTTTAGTTTCTTATTGCGGCACCATTCTGAATATTAGAAGGCAGTGCTATTTTGTGAGTTTTGCATCCACCATTGCCGAAGCAACCCTCCAGAACTCTCCAGCAGCGTGTTCACGTGATGTTATCAGTGTGACCCTTAAAAAAGTTAATTTGTGCACCGTTTGGGTATCCATGTTTTGGATAAAGCTAAAACACTTAATGTGCACTTCTCTGTTTTTTCAGTCTTGGTTTTCTGACTTACTTTACGACTTAAGATTATAATTCTTGTCTTACATTTTTGGCTTGGCGAAAGATTGGCTTGTCGCTTTGTTTTTGATCCCAGTGCATACTCCATATTGGGCGGAGTGGTGGCTCTGAGGCTAAGGAGCTGCGCTGGTATCCCGAAGGTTGCCGGTTCAAATCCCCGTCACTGCCAAAAAAGGCCACTGCTCTGCTGCGCCCTTGAGCAAGGCCCTTAACCTGTAATTGCTCCAGGGGCGCTGTACAATGGCTGACCCTGCGCTCTGACCCCAAGGGGTATGCGAAAACTACCAAATTCCTAATACAAGAAATTGTATAAGGCGAAATAAAGAACAAAAAAAAAAAAATATATTGCTTTCATTTCATTTCCTGATTCTGAATTAGAAATCATTCTCCTTCAGCAGAACAGATGGCCTGTAGTGAGAACAGCCCACTGAGAATTGCCTGGGTACTCCCCATGGCCATTCCATCCGTGGCATTTAGTTGTCAGCAAATGTGTGTTTCAGGCTCTGAGGTTTATCTTCTTATTTACAGCAAAATGATTACTTTAGTGCAAAATGATTGTCCCATGTTACAGAAAAAAGAAAAAATTACAAGATTCTTAGGTGTCAATATGTCAACATGTCAAATTGTCCTTAAGTTATCCTTCTTCTACCAACATGGGTGCCTGATGATGCAAATGGACTCTTCACTGCTGCCATATGTGCAAGGTTTTTCCTGTAACTTTCAGCACTTCCTGTTCTTGAACACCCATTATTTCCTAACACGAGTGCCCTCTTGACCCCAGACTTTGGTGTTTGCTTTAAGGTGTGTTCATGAGTGAGTGACATGCAGGACGTTGTAGGCCTGCAGGACGTTGTAGGCCTGCAGAGGGTGTACTTATGTTTAACTGTGTTCATAGTTACTTTTTTAATTGGGGGAAAAAGTAGGAAAAAAGATTTTCATTGACAGGATATCATGGCGCAGCTAGTGAAGTGAGGGTGTCCAGTTTGGGAGTTTGGGGGGGTAGCATTGTTGCTTTATGCAGATGGTGCTGTCCTCTTTGCCTCTTCTTACTGTGACCTTTGACACACACTTAAGTGTGAAGATGCTTGGTTGAGGAACAGCACCTCCAAGTCTGAGGTCATGGTTCTCTCTCGGAAAAGAATGGATTGCTCGGGATCTTCTTCACAAGTGATAGAAAAAGGGAACATGCCCTCTATGTCGGTCCCCCTAGAGCTGCTCATGGCACGTTGCACTGGGCGTAGACTCTGCAGCAGGCCTAGGACACTCTGGAGGGATTTTATTTCTCAGCTGGCTTGGGATGCCTGGGAATTTCCCTGGTAGAGTTGGAATCTGTAGATGGGCTGACCTACTTGGCCTGCTGCCACCACAAACCTCACCAGGAAAAGTGGTTTCAGAAAATGAGATGAGATGGCTTAATTAATTTTTTTTAATGGAAATGATCATTAAGCTTTATTAAATATCATCTGTTAATTAGTAGCTTTGATGCCTTTTGCCATGTCAGTAGTACAATTGGATTTTTTTTGAAATTGACAATAACATTGTTTAGAAATTTGAACACTACAAGAATATTATTGGTTTGAATCTTTGGTTACATTTTTGTGTTTATAATTCTGTTTGAAGCATTGGGTTCTTACATCGTGTTTGCTTCCAAAGGTTGTTAAGATGGAGGCTAGAGATTGATTTGATTTAGCATATCTCTAACAATACACTTGTGTGTAATATTAATTACACTTATAAAGGATGACGTACGTTGTGGCAGGAAAGCTGACTTCCTTTCTCTTACAGATGCTCGGCTAATGACTTCTGATGTTTACAGTAATCACTTTACTCTCTTGAGCCGTTATGGTGGCTGTGCCTGGTTAATGAATTTCAGCTACTGTTTGGTGTTTTGTTTGTTTGTCCTCTCCAAGCCGTAAATTTGTGACACTTCCCTCGCATCAGGCTTCTTGGCACTTTACATCTATGAAATGATGGAAACGTTTCAGGAATGTTTTATGTTCCAATAAGAAATGCAAGTTATTTTTTTCCAAGTGCCATATTACTCTCATAATGTGGTTTTAATAAACAGCTTTTGTAAAGTAACTGACATTCCCACATTCCAGGGAGGAGCACACAGTGCTTTCAACAAGCCACTCTACTATGCTGGCTGGAGAATCTCCAGGTCCAGGTGAACACCCAAGTGGATTATTGGGGGGAAAAAAAATTCAAGAAGTTCGTAGAAGTGAGATAATATCCATCAAAGGTTTCATCAGGCATTTGTCTCTGAATGTACTTGTACATTAACAAATAAGCCAGCTGAGAGAGACTTTTCCATTAAATTCCAGGATAAACATTTGCCTAAGCTCTAGAAAAAGTCCCGCCTTTTTCACCTGATCAGGTAGAGTTTGTAAAGGAAAGACACTTTTGTTATTCATTTTTGTAATAATTCTGCACACCCAGAGGTATCATTTCCACTCAATGCACAGACTTGAATAAGGCAACTTACTTACCACAGTTTGTGGGAATGGATTTGGCCTGGATGATTTATGGATAGTTAGATAGATAGATGCTGTGCTCAAATCTTGAAATCTCAATTTGAAGAAATAATATATGTGAATAAAAATGTTTTCTGTATTCTGTGCATGTGACAAAAATATCCCTATAAATATGTGAATTCTGCCATTGTTGTGGTCAACAGTAATACCCAGTAAGAATGTACTTATTCACCTCTCCTTTGTTGTCATTGCTACTGATTGGCTGTCATTTTCATTTATCTGTAATTATTAAAGAGAATCAGGGAGAAGGAATTTGGGGATGAACTTAGTTTTTTTTTTGTACCCAGATGCTATCTCTCTCAAAGTATTTACCTTAACCCAATAAACTATGACCCATTTTCTTCTAGCCTCGGCATGCACTGATATTGCACTCATTTAAAAAAAAAAGATTAGTGATCATCAAATTACAAAGCACTTTACTTAAAACTTGGTAGTTTGCCATCAAGAGACTTGATGTTTTTTGAGGTTTGACGTTTTTTTTTTTAGAAGAATTAACAGTAGAATTACCAAAGCTTACGAAAAAACTCATAAATCCGCTCACACCTCTCTGTCAGGTTCTTTTGTCTTGTAAATGTGTCGATAAGCAAAAGCAGCAAGCAGCCTACTACCCCATCCTCCCACCACCGCAAAAAGTGCAAAAACCTCTCCCAGCTTAAGCCTTGTTTGTTTATCAGGGAGTGAGGTAGTACCTAGAGCTGTATAGGCTAAAAAATATGTCGTTATTTGGAACACATGCATTTCACATGTGTTCTGTGTTTACAAAGATCTACGTAAGTGTAGGATGACAGGAAATGCAAGAAATGTTAAACATATACCTAAAAGACAAACTTTTTTCATATTTTAGTACTAACAACAAAATGTAGACATGAAGTGTATAATGTGCGAAGACTGAAGACCAAATATCAAATAAGCACTTTCACAAAAGTTACAAGTAGAAAAGAACAATGTGTGCTTTTATTCAAGACTATAACCGAAGAAAAAGAAATCGGGTTACTGTGGCTTATTGTCGCCACTTCTTTGGTAGTATAGCGGTAAGAACTGCCGACTCCGATTCAAAAGGTGGGCGGTTCAAGCTTCCCTGCGTCTCAAAATAAACGTTTTGAGTAGTGAGCTACTCCTATTATATAATACAAAGATACATTTGATTTGAGTCTGTAACAGCCACTGTAAATGTATGTTACTTGTAAAGGTTAGCGTTTTTTTTTATTTTTTTTATTCAGTTTTATTCTCTCAGTTACGTTCACGCTCGCCCTGATCTGAAAACTGTTAGTTTTCAAATAAAGACGTGCTATAACAGAGGTGAACTCAGATGAGGATGAGGGTTCTACGTCGGAGAAAGAGAACAGAAGCACCCCCACAAGAAATGTCCACCCACATATTAGAACAACGCAGCTGCACCAGGCGTAAAGGTCTCTCTCTCTCTCTCTCTCTCTCTGTCTGTCTGTCTGTCTGTCTGTCTGTCTGTCTGTATCAATATCAAATAAGACCACGGGCAGCAAAACACTCAGTCGTGTCAAGGCTTTGAGCACACACAGATCCAGGGCTCTCAGTGCAGAAAAAGTGTATATTTCTGTATAACAATACGTTATAGATGAAACGTCGATGACTAAGTGAAGAAGAAAGAGCAGCTTGGAGAAAAGAGACACAAAAGCGTTGGAGAGAAAAAAGTGCAAAAAAGAAAAAGAATAATCTAGGTGCAAATTCAGAAAATAAGGAAAGTAATAAACAGCCCGGAACAAGTGGAACTGAAAAAAAGCACGTCCAATTGGGCTCAGAATTAAAAGACAGAGTAAAAGACAAAGTAGAATTTCATAAAGACGTTCAAAAACATTGGTGCTATACACATGCAGAGAGGGTTAGAGATTATGAAAGAAGTGGAATTCGAAAGGCTCAAAAAGAAGCAGGAAAATTAGAAAGTATCAAAAAAAAGAAAGTAAAGATTGCAGTAGCACAAAAAAATGGAAATTATTACTCAAAAAAAAGGAAAATAATCACCAGGGACCCCAGGTGTCATTGGGAAAAAAAAAGCAGGACAAAGCGAGGTCAGAAATAAAAGACAAAGAGTAGAAAACAAGTAAAACATCATAAAGAGGTTAAAAAACAAGGGGGCAAAACACATGCAGAGCAGGTTAGAGATAATGGAAACAGTGGAATTCAAAAGACTCAAAAAAACATAGGCGCGATACACATGCAGAGCAAGATATAGAATACTAGTTGATTACCCAGTGGCTTCGCTCACTGAGTGCAAAGGAAAAAAAATAAAATGTAGTCACTAAGTTATTAAACAGTAAAATATTAACATTTAAGAAGTAAAGATTCATTGAGCACTACTGGAGTGGTTTTGGGTAAACTACATTTTAAAGGCGCTATAACACAACAGGTAAGTAGTAGATCCCTTGTGAAAGGTGCTACACGACCGCTGTGGTATAGAAATTACATTTTCTATGTGATCATCCAAATTTTTGCCTGACAACCTTGCACTACGTGCCTGTGATTTACTTGTTAAAATAATTAATCACAAAAGCAACCTTGAATGTTGTGGGGTTTTAGTGACCCGAACTTACCTTAAGGAACAGTAAGTAGTTGTGCAGGGCAATTTACAAACAGAGTCCTGCTTTGATGGCGCTTATTACACTCATTCGCAAAGATTTCCACTCTCCCAGGAGCCGACGGGGGACTTGAAGTGTCACAAACAGCGCGAGAAGAGAGGACGCTGCCCGAAACTGAGAAGCTCTCGACTCGGCGGAGCAGCCCGACATTCCGCGCCTCCCAGCATCCACTTTGTTCTCATGACCCCTCGCAGCTGAAGGCGGTCTCGTCTTCACATTGTTTACAGCTCAGCGCAGTTAAAAAGTAGAAAGACGCAAAGCTGTTTTCCTCATCTCTTCTACTATCAAGTACTGCCAACTAAAAAAAAGTTACAATGTGGCAGTTTCAGCGACAGCCACGTGGACGAATAAATAAAACTTCTCTGTCAGAAAGCGCCTGGCGGCGGACGGCTCAGCACTGTAATCCAGACAGGAGGGGTGGGAGAGGGCGATGTGGGGCGCACACAAATAATAACAATTTGTAAAGACGATATAAAAATGCCGTCCACAAACAAAGTGATTAGTTCCTGTATTATAATATGTTCTGTGGTCATAGGTAATTTCCATATCGTGTGGTCATACGTAATTTCCGTTTCATACGTAATTTCCATATCACGTGGTCAAACGTAATTTCCGTTTCAAACGTGAAAAGAATTTTATATATATATATAGTATATAGATGAAAGCAGAAAAAAATGAAAGTGTCAAAACAAAGAAAGCAAACATCGCATTAGCACAAACAAAGAAATTATTACTCGGAGAAATAACGAAAAGGCGAATAGAGATCGAATATATGGACACAGGTGATACGTCAGAAGTATGTAAATATTGTATGGCTTTGAAGTCAGAGAATTTCAAAAAACGTGTTTTACCTCACATGCATTTATTGTTACTTTGCAAAAAAAATTATTAACTGCTGATGATGTAGATCGCTTTGTCTGTGCTGAAATTCCAAGCAGAGAAACCTATCCTGAATTATGGTACAAAGTCATTAAACAAAGTCATGTCTCACTGACCTCATTTAAAAGATTCAGCATGTTGGGACTCGAAAGATTCCAAATATGGTTTTTAACGAAGTTCTGAAATAAAAGTGAAACTAATAAAATAGCAACAATTCAAAGAAAAAAAAAATCTTAAAAGTGTGTATCTGGAAAACCAAACACAGGGGTTGGCGAGCGAAGCGAGCAGGGGGTGAAGCCCCCTAGTCTTAAAAAAAAAATAAGGTTTATAGGCTGATTTATAAGAGCATAGCAGAGATTGCCAGACTTGACGCTGGATTGTGTTCATGCCAAGTATAGTCTACATTTTTAGGATGCACCTTTGGTCATCTCTAACTCTAGCTTAAGGAATGTTTCCGTTTTCATTTTGTGCTTTTGTGTTTTTTTTTAAACACAGCATTTACATTTGCACTACATTAGGTACTATTATGTTTTATTACTCGAACTTGTATGTTGTATGTTTTGAAAAGCAAGTATTCCTAAAAAGGGGTGGATATATTTTATCATTTGCTTTCACCACCTTGTGACTTGTCTGGTAGGGTCAGACGTGACTCTCAAAGAAGAATACACGTCTGGGGACAACCCGTTAGAAAAGTGCATAGTAAATACCGGTGAAATCCTGCACTACAAAGGCTCCACCCACAGGACGTCTTCCTAAACCTGTCTGTCTGTCTGTCTGTCAATACATACATACATACCTACCTACCCACCCTTTGACTGGTCTGGACCAAAATTTGCATAGTTGCTTTCTAGGATCATACAGAAAATATAGACTACTTTCGAACCCCAAATTTTCACCCTGGGGGTCCCATTCTGTTTTCTTTTCTTGCGTGTGTGTTTCAGTTTGCACATCAGTGCCACCTGCTGGCTCAGAGCAAATGAAACACCTGCGCAGACTTAAGCCAGTCTAGTAGACAAACGACCAGATCTTAACATTTCTTGCCCAGGCAATAGCACATGCTGCTTCTAGCTATACTGTAATATAAAAAGAAGTATTGTACGCTTTGGCAGTGGGTGTTAGGTCAGGCTGATCGGGAGTGGAAGTGCAGCGCAACACAAAAGAAAATCAAGGGGTTGTTGTTTAACTACTGCTTTCTTGGCTGTTCTTCATAATTGAAATTTCTTTGCATTTGTCTTGGATAATTATTTTGTTGAAGACTTCTGAAATTAGTTCTAAATGAGTGGACTGTAATTTATTTGCTTCATATACAAAAGCTATCACTCTTGAGTCTGTAAGTTGTGTTTTTGTCCTCACAGGTGGCGCAGTGGTAGTGCTGCTGCTTTGCAGTAAGGAGACTGTGGAAGATTGTGGGTTCGCTTCCTGGTTCCTCCCTGTGTGGATAGCGCTTTGAGTACTGAGGAAAGTGCTATATAAATGTAATGAATTATTATTTTTCTATTTAGTGTTGTTACCATACACATCAAAAAGCAGTATAACACATAGGAAGGAAAATCTTATTACAGTAGGTAATGTAAATAATTTACAATGCAGTCAAATCAGCAGGTACCTGAAAAACATGATACAGTATAAGCAGAAAACAAGCAGATTAGATAGACTACGCTAGGTTTAGAATGTAATTTGAGACATATGTGACCTCAGTTGGATTCAAGTTTTGACTTAAGTGTCCTCATAGTTTAAACATCCTGACAGGACACAGACTTCCAGACAGTGGCTTTAAGGTTAGCATCAGATGTTGTTCTATGTGACTCTGAGCTGTTTCTGCACAATATACATTTAGTGACTATTGGAATTTTTAAAGAAAATTTTTTAAATGGAGTGGAAATGTTGCAGCGTGTTAATGCCAAGACATTTTATACATTGCAGGACTTCAAGCAGCTGTATGTCACTTATAGTCAGTGTGTTTTGTTATGGAAGAAGAATTGTCCCTCGATATAACGTATCAAAGGTTTTTATGTATTTGCTTGCCAGACTTGAGGATGGTCTAAATCTGTGTTTCTCAATCTTAGTGGGGCTGTAACCCAGTTTTTTAGATAGAAGTTTATTTAAAACCCTGTTTTCTCCGCCTTGGAAAAATTCAGCTCGATCATCAGTGTGGATCCACCTTGGTGAGTTAAGTGTGATTGTTGGAGTGGGGAGTTCAACCTTGGTGAATTGAGTGCAGTCATCAGTGTCTCCCCTCAGTGAATCAAGCTTGATTGTTGGAGTTTCCCACTAACATTATAAACAGTAGGAACTTGTGACCCACCGCAGTTTGAGTAACATTGGTCTGAATAGCGTATTCACAAAGCATTTGGGGTTATGGGCTCAAGTAACAGACATTGCACTCACTAAGTCACACTCATGTTGCCTATTTCTCTAAATGAATATTAATACTTGGTTTCCCCAGAATCACTTAAGCTTATAGATGTGTTCTGGTTTATGAATATTAAGGGAAATGGAGGTGCTGTCTACCCATTTCATGTGCCCAGGCTCATGAAACTGACTATGCCTGCCCCAAGGTTTGAAGCAGTTGGGCTCATTAAGTCTTATCTGCTGGCTTTGAGCAGTTGTGACACCATGAGTGAGGTGTTACTCTCAGACCACACATACGCAGTTGCTTATCCTTGAGTGAAAGTATGCACTAGGGCATGCTCCACAGTCAGTTAATTAGGCTGTAATGGTATGGCATCCATAATAAACCTTAGAGTTAACATAGTGTAACTCTTAAACCTCTGATTGGAGGTAAAATCAGGTAAACCTCTACACATACATTGGTCAACAGTAAGCTGGCACACAGATGCTCCATCAATCAGGTGTGTAGACCGTTGCATAGTTTCTTTAAAGCATGTCAGTTCAGTTTTGTCTGGGGTCATTTTCACCAGACCGTTTGCACTTTTGTCCTTTATCCAACATTGTGCCAGTGACACCTGAGTAAGAGGGACTGAAAGCCTGCCTGTGCAGTTGTGTTCTCTTTATGTCGTAAAGGTGATAAAATGAATTTGTATACCCAAAGGAGAGGTAATTTTCCTCTTGTACATCACAATGTCACGCATGACTCTGTCTGCCTGTTATATAGTGCCCTATCTGTTTGTCTGTCAGTCTTTTAATGTAATGTTCAGTATTAATTACTTTTCCAAAGCCTCAAATCATTCTGTGTTCTTATTCAGATCCCTTCACGAAGTCATGCCTTGAAAGAGAAAATAAAGTTTTGGCATTGACACAATCCTCAGTGTCACCAACCCTTGGAATGAGATGCGTCAACTCTAACAAACTGTTTTTCAAGAACTTGTTCCATTATTGCCTCTGACAATACAGGTAGTCCCCAAGTTACGGACATACAACTTACGAACGGGGCCGCAGCTGCTCCTTCATCTGTCTGGGGGACGCGATGCAGGCTCCTCAGTAACTGCTGCTCCATCATCTTCGGCCTGGGAATTCTGCAAGCAGTGGCTGGAGGGGGCGATTTCACTCCTCGCGCAGTGTAGTGTCCCTCAGGTGGCTCCGGTTGATGAATGGGGCGGTGGGAGCCGCACCCCATTCATTTTCAGTGGGTAGCTGGGTGCGCAGCATAGTCGCCGGGGCCACAGCTACCGCTTGTGTGCAGGACGGAGGCTTGATGGGGCGGTTCGCTGCCCACCCACCATGCTGCCGCAGCTACTGCTCCTGACTGCCCCGTTTGTTCTCGGTGGGTGGCTGGTGATGCTGCAAGCGGTGACCCGGTTGTGGCTGAACAGAGGCCATTGAGGGTGAATGGGGTGGCGGGGGGCAGCATTGTATAGTGTGCCTCGTGTGGCTGCCTGTTGAATGGGGGCGGTGGTGGCAGATTCACTACTCGCCTTTGGCCGCACCCTGTTCGTTCTCGGTGGGCAGACGCTGCAGGCAGCATACTGTATACAAGTGGAGGTGACTGTCTGGTGGGTGAGTGGTGAATCGCTCCTTGCCGCCCCCATTCATTCCCAACAGCAAGCCTGCTTGTACTGTTACGTACATAGCAGGAAGTTGTCTCTCGTCAGTACACCAGACGTGCTGACTAATGGTGCCTTCCTGCTGTGATAGCGTGTACAGTGCTGTACAGAAGAGCTCATCTTAACCTTTTGTCTTCACCCTTCAACAGTGTCTCTGAAACACAAATCTGATGCAAATGCTGGTGATACAGTAAAGAAGAGAAAAACCATCACCATGGAAAATAAAGTAGAAATAATAAAAATTTCAGAGAGAGGTGAAACTCCATCATTCATTGGCAGAGCACTTGGTTACAGTCGGTCAACAATAGCATTTATTAAAATAATGTACCTGTTCTGGTTTACATACAAATTCAACTTAAGAACAAACCTACAGTCCCTATCTCGTACGTAACCTGGGGACTGCATGTACTGCCATTGACTAAAACATTTCTAATTCACAGCAACGCAGCTCTATTTAACTTTGTTTAAATTTTGTTTCTAAGTGTTTTCAGTTCTTTGTGTGGAGGTTAGTGGGGCTTCACAGACCTAGCAGGAATCAGATGATTAAACAGAAATAGGTCAAGAAGGTCAAATAAAGAGGCTGAATGTTTAAGGGGTAGTGTCAGAGGGTAATATGTCATGGAATATGGGAGAACCTGATAAGGGTTCTAAAGAAACAGCGCTCCGCATTGGCACTTGGAGAACAACACTGCCTGCCAGTGTATATAGACAATGGCCCCTGAGGGTGATGTATTGCCAAAGACTCAGCCCCACAGTGAGAAGTAGGGGTAGTCAAAGGAGGTGCTCATGTATGCTAAAATTGATACATAGAGAAAAAACTGAGCTGCAGTCATTGCAAGACGAAGATGAAGGACGCAGCATTTTCACATACCATCAAAGGGGACTGTTTTGTCGTGGTAGTGTCCTAAGTTGTCTCTATTACACTTTATACTCTTTTTTACAATAGGCGCTTTCCCATCACAGGAGCTTTTTTAGAAGTTAAGGGAGTTTTGTTGCATTCCCACCACATGAACTCAGACAAGGTGTAGTTCCTGGTACTTTTTTAACTCTAGGGTATGTAATTTTTATTCGACCAGGAACTATCATAAGTGCGGCTTGGGTGATGAATTGTGCTGATTGGTTGACCACAAGCACTGTCACCATCTTACAAATCTGTTAGCAGTTTGGACTTTGGGAGAGTTATCAGAGAAGATGGAGTGTCACACTTTGCTTTGCATCACTCTTTATAGCTCACTCCCTGGTGCACCACACCATACACTGCACTGAAGTAGTAATCTCCACCATGAAGTCATGATCGCTTCAAAGCATGAGGGTCAGGAGTGGATTTGCAGATTCCATCAATCTTGTAATTATGTTGTGCACTGCAATGGGTGAAATGCCCAAAATCCTACCAATTTGTCTTTGGGGAAATGTTGCTCTCAAAGTGCTGGATTGTCCCCCTTCACGTCTGTTTGCAAGTCTGCGAGTTTCGATCCATCTTGGCTCATGAAGGACTTGGCCTTTTTAGGAGGCTTCTTATAGTGTAGTACTGGGTGGCCTCACCCGTTTCACATCACCTTGTTATTTTAGGTTGTCACATCATCATTAGTCCTAAACTGCTCCCGTCCCAAGTTTTTTTGGAACATGTTGCAGGCATCAATTTCAGAATAAACATGTATCTTCAAAAAACAATGCAGTTGATTTGGTAAATCATGAAATATCTAGACCTTATACAATTTGAATACAAGTCAAAGTCAATTTTCAAATCACTTTGTTTTGTTGTTATTAGCATTTTCTGTACTGTCCCAACTTTTTTTGGGAATTGGGGTTTTGGCCCTTGCCTTGCACTTGGTGTTTTCTGATTAGGCTCTGGCTACCTACAGCCCACAAAAAATTTTGAATTTGGATTCATGTCATTTTGACTTCTTGCACCCCATCTGTTTGTAGCTCATGCTACCCTCAGGAGACACCCCTTTGATGGCAGCGTACCGTGTTGTCACTTTAGCACACCTGACTTGTAGTCCCTTTGTTGCAGCCTCTTCTCGCTATGTTGTACTGATTTGTTTGGCATTTGTAATGATCCCCCAGGCTTTCTGCATGTCTCTCCCAATGACACCCCAGTCTTCAGCCCATTACAGCTGCTTTTAGTGCTGTAAGGTTTTGACGGAGTTCTTTTGTAGTTGCTCCTAAATGCTTTTTATTTTTCTTTCTCCTCAGGCAGCCTTGGTAGGCAGCTCAAAGCCTAATGGCAATCAATAGAAACGAAAGGTGCTCGCAATAGAATTTCAATGCACACGTTTGGTTTGAAAGGAAATGATTGTTTAGTGGAGAAAGTGTCAGCAGAACCATTTTTATTCTGTCAAATAGACAAATGGCCGTGAAAGATTATGCCTTTGCTTGTGGGATCTTGCACACTTGTAGTGGCTAACAGTTTGGGAAGAAGGAGCTGGCTTTTTTGCCCTTGAGCGGTATCACTGAGCTGCTCGTCACAATTTCTTGAAAGGCACGTACTGAAATTGTGTATAGCCTCTAATGGCATTATGTTTTTCTCCACAAACATTAGTTGAGAATTGGTCTTTAATCGAGCCATTTCTGACAGTAATTGTTTTGTACCAAAGAATTGTTAGCAACCTCGATTTCTTCTGTTTTTGGGTTTTGGGATGTTTGTCTCACACACAGCTATACTGATGGCGGAGTCAGTGGCTTCTGTGGTATTTGACTGCTATCTGCAGCGCTGTCTCATCTTCAAGGGCCATGTATGTCATCGTTAATAATAATAATATAATTTATTTTGTTATGACTAGTTTATTTAAATAGATTGCCTTGAAAAAAAAAAAATATATATATATACTGTATATATATTCTACTGTATATAAAATTAAATGTCTGTCAGTGTGGACCAAATTTTGTATAGTGGTTATCTAGGACCATACAGACAAGACAGACTACTTTGGAATTCACAATTTGGACTCTGGGTGTCCCAGTTGTTTTTTTTTCCTGTGTGCTACAATTTGTACACCGGTCCCATCTGTTGGCTCAGAGCAGATGAAACATCCAAAGAGACTGAAGACAGACTGACAGACAGAATGACCAGAACTTAACATGACTTACCCTGGCAATGCCTTCTATCTTCTGTTATGTAAAATGGAGTATTGTGAGCTTTGATCGAGAGTGGAAGTGCAGCACAACACAAAGGAGAATCAAAGAGTTTGTCAGCTTTTCTTCGTAATTTAAGCTCTATGAACTGTCCACCTTGAACTATGAGGATGAGTCAGACATGAGAGTGTTCACAGTTACAACCTAGCAAGGGAGTTACCACAATTTTGGAATCCATTCAGACCCCCAAAACAACAAATTCCCGACTCACAAGACCTTGATAGAGTGGCATTGTGGGTGACGACTGGGAGAGCTAGCAATAATCAACAGGGTCACCATTTAAAAAACACTTTCTTTCCTAATCCCATTCTACAGATATACCCAGGTAATGCCGGGTACTTTAACTAGTCCATAATAAATAAAACAGCAGTTTGTAAGTTACTTCTCTTTCTCTTTACCCTCTTATGCTGCTTTTCAAATGTTCTGTTTCAGCAGCAGCTACTGTGCCATCCTTGTTCATAGGTATGCATGAAGTCTCGTTTGCACTAATCAAAATCTGCAGCAAAGATGGTTACAGGATCTTCCACAGCACTTTGCTCCCCAGTTTAACTGGTATCTTACTTAATATTACATTTATACCCAGAAAAAAACAGCAAAAAACATTGCATTTTGTTCACCGACAAAAAGTGTTGTTAATGTGTAACAAATATGTAAATACCAAAACATCAATATAAATACAGTAAGAAAGGACAGTGTAGTGTCCACTGCTGTACTGATTCTGGTTTGGTCCATGTCCTCCTTGTGATTTGTTTTGAAACCATCACCAACGCCCAGAGGCAGTGCTCGAGCAGATGTTGAAAGATTTTTTTGTAATATTTTTTCTTGCACATCACATAGTAGAATGCCAGTGCTTGATCTGCACAGTTGATACCATCCATCGTGTCATTGAAGCCTACCACAGCACAAGGCATTCTCCTCACATGAACGTTGACAGATGCTGCATTATACAACAATTGGTCAAAGGGTCTGCCGCTGACAACACAGATAATGCAGTTATGCTGTATTGACTGTATTTGCCATCCCACTTGGTCCCTCTACCAGTGTTAAGTATCAAATTGGAGACGTACCTAGAGATTGTTTTCACACCACATGTAGAACCTGATGCCGATTTGTGCCCATTTGAATGAAATGTACTGTGTCAATACTTATGTTATGATCGGGAACATACACCTGCAGATTTGTAATGATGGCCTCATAAGCATCACACAGCTTGTATAGTTTCGGTGCTTTATCATAGTCTTTGTTATTAATGACTAGCAGATATTCCAAAATTAGTGAAAAATGACATTCACTCATAACTTTGCTGAAAATAGGTTTCTACAGCATCCAGTTTGTGGACCAGTACCATATTTGGACTTGTTTTTCCACAATGCCCTGCAGTATCAGGAGACAGAAAAACACCCACATATTGTCTGCAGTGACAGGCTGCCAATGACTGTTACAAGCAGATGGTTTACTGTGACATTTCTGATATTGCTCACTATAGTAGTTTGTTCCAGCAGCTGTTTTCTTCATCAGTCTATCATCGATCAGTTGTAAATAGTCCAGATAATCGTGATCAACAGACATCTTTAGACAGGAGGCTACATGTAAGTTGACGATGGAGAGTTGCAGGATTGTCAGGAGTCATATGAAGCCAGCACCAAACACAAACATCACTGAAACATGGCAAGTTGGAATCTACCAAACAGCTGTCGTCACCAGTTGCTTAGACAGACAGTGAAAGTAACTCATATTGTCATTACTATCACTTGATTTGAGCAATGGTACAGTTTAATTTTGTTCTAAAACTGGCTTTACTTGTTTTCTTTGCTGTTGTGTTTTTGGTTGAAGGCTCCACCCCACTCATGACTGTTAATGAGTTAACATAAAGTGGCAGAGCTAATAGAAATATTCATGATTTTTTGCAGCATTCTACTAGTTAGCAGAAGAAAACTGTCCTGAGAGTTATTTGGGTTTGACACTGTAAAGCAGATCATTTCACATCATCCCAAATTGGACTCAGACTGTACCGTACTTACATAGAATTCCATGCCTGTGTCATGCTCGATGTTAACACCAAGGAGTTTAATTCATTATGGTGTTGAGTGTGTCTGGAGCCTGTCTCTCCTACTTTGGATGCATGACAAGAATTAAACACAAACAGGGAGTCAGTTCATCGCACTGGATCAGTGCAGACTTTGATTAACATGACACACAGTTTTGGGCCGTGAAGGTAAAAATAAAAGTATAGGCAATGAGCATGCAACATGAAGTGGAAGCATGCCACGATAAACAAGAAGTGGACGTCCATGTACTCTTACGAGTGTAAACTGGACAGGTGACAGATCATCTGAGGTTACTATTATACCATGCAAAAGCTTCTTGTTCTTCTCCATTGCTTACCAATGAATTGCTGAATTTTACCAGAATTTTAATAAGTAAATACCATTTTGTTCCTTATCCTACTGATGCTTTGCTTATTAAAGAACATATGCTGCAGTGTAATGTGAGAACTTGACAGATTTTTAGGTCTGAATTAGCAAACTTAGAGCTGCATGAAGTTCTTTTTGCTACTCACTTAGCAGGGATCTGTTCAGATCTGTTTTGAATGTGCCAAAGTCAGCACTGGGTCAGATGAAACTGGCACTGGAAACAAAACTAAAGTGATCGTAAGTCTCAGTGTATGGCACCTGTACCAGTCTCTTCTGACGGATTCTTCTTCTTTTTGGTTTTTTTTTTGCATTCCAGTAACTGCATTTTGATGATATCACAGATGAGTGCTATAGACCTCCTTGCCAGCCTGCAGTTGCAATGTGGGCCGGACTGTAAGGGCAACATACTCTGTGTGATTTTGTAAACATCCTGATTCGTTTTTCAATTCAGTACAAAACTGAGAGAAAATCAATGAAGGTTGTGAGATGTGTTCTAAAATTATCTGGGTGATTTATGTACTACTGAGGTTTTGGTTTTTATAAAATGTCAAAAAAATTCAGGTTCTTTTGTGAGTTATACAAGTTGACTCTGCATTGCAGCGGCCATTGTTCAGTCGAAACGCTGCTCCGTATGTTTTGCTTTTTTGAATATGGCTGTGAAACCTTTTCAGGAGAATGAGAATAGATTGGTTATACCATCCATTCTGTATTTCTTCCTAGGAGTATCATAATTAAGCGTTCAAAGCAGACATATTGAGGACATTGATTGCCTAGCAGCCACAAGTTCCTCGTTCAGTGATTTTTCAAGCTGCGGAATTGCAGGTGGGCCACGACTGATCTCAGATGAACCCCCTCAAAACCGCTTCAGTGCTTTGAACTCCGAGTTCATAACAGTATAGTAACAAGGCCAAATCCTAACATTAATATTATGCGAATTTCCCCTTGGGATTAATTAAGTTATCTATCTATCTATCTATCTATCTATCTATCTATCTATCTATCTATCTATCTATCTATCTATCTATCTATCTATCTATCTATCTATCTATCTATCTATCTATCTGTCTGTCTGTCTGTCTGTCTGTCTGTCTGTCTGTCTGTCTGTCTGTCTGTCTGTCTGTCTGTCTGTCTGTCTGTCTGTCTGTCTGTCTGTCTAATTAGTAGCATTAAATATATTGATAATTGTAAAAAATAACAGAGAACTTCTGTGAAGGCTACCACATTATTTTTAGTTAATTTTACCTGCTATAGTTTACCAACAATAAAAATGAACTGCTTAAAAAATGCTCAAATTACCAGCATTGGCTTCAGTAACCCATCCCCGAACTTAACAGTTCTTCTGGCGGTGTTCTTAAAAGTATAAAGTCACAGATCACAACAGCATGATCAACAGTATAGGGATTCCTCATAGCCTACAACAAATAATTTTTTTTTTTTGTTAAGTGTTTCTCATTATAATAGAGTATTCAAGCAAACTATCATGTAAATCAAAAATGTAATAAACCTCCAATACATTTGAATGTAAAATAAATCTAACTATAGAATGAAAGTGAATGATGTCCATTGAATTTGTATTAGTGGTGGGTCCTTCTTCTCAAAAAGTAGCATTTCAGGTTTTTCAAGTAAATGAAAATTTGCGCTAAACAGTCTGTTTTGCTCTCATCAGTCTGGCTTGGTGAAGACAGATAAGCTCTTGCTGATTCCATAAGAGTTTGAAAAAGTCCCGTATTTGTCTATCAGTACACAGAGTGTTCTTCGCTTCTAGGTGGTACTGATAGGTGGGTTTGCAGTTGCGATACTACCGAGTGTGAAACTCCTCCAAACACTCCTTCAGCCTCAAGGAATGAACTGCAAACAGAGTACTTGGAGGCATTTACTCCGAAGGCTCACTCACCCTCTGTTTTGCATTTTTTTTTTTTTTTTTTAAATACAGTCATGTACCAACTCATGGCTCCATTGGGGACCAGCTATTTGGCTGTATGCCACGTCGGTCAGTCACAAAGTATATAGGTCATTGCAAACTGAGGATCTTTGGGTCTGCTGTGGGTCACCAGTAGGCACACTTTAACTGGCAGTACAGAGTAGCCCAAACCGATCTTCGAGTCTCGGTCCATGTAAGGCAGTGCTTCTCTGTCACTGTTCAGCTGCCAGTGGGACATGGTGTGCTGCTGTTGGTTTGTGAGGGAGTAGTGATGGGCTGCCTAAGCCAGTGTTTCTCAGCCAATGGGTCGTGACCCAGGTTGCCATTGTTTGTTGGTCAGTGGGTCGCCTAAGCAATTGGCAGTGCTGTGTGATATGTTTCCCATTTGCTAAGTGACCTTTTTTCATCCAGAGGCACCCTGGCTCATTCTTGTTTCACCATGGGGACAATTTGTAATGGGTTGTCACTAAATTTCAAAAGGCAAAACCAGGGTGCAGGACCATAAAGGTTGACTGGTGTAAGAAATGATGCTGTGGGCTGAATGCATTAGCCACTTGGAGCTACCCCGATCAAAACAAAAGTAAAATGACCCTCCAAGTGTCAGAAAACATATGAGACCCTTTGAAATAATAATAATGAAAGATTTATTAGTACGACTGACTTCAGCAATTTCTAGAACATTATTACCCTTTGTCTTCCTATGGCCCTCAACTCAGTAGGGCATATACCGGTATATGACTTCACTCAGGAATACTTTTTTTTAAAATTGGATTTCACCAATATCAATCCTTGTATCTTTTGTTCAAATAAAAAGCAAGATAATTCTAATATTGGAGTTTAATTAATTCCATTACCATTGTAGTACTTTGAAGTAACAATCAAAAAGAACAAGGTTTTTACTTGTATGAAATGGAAGTCAGGGTATTGTTCTTTGTGAAATTATCCTAAATGTCTTATCTCATTTGTAGCTCCAAATGACTTTGCTTTAGTTCCATCATGGTTGACCTTTTCCTGACATATGTTGCATTTAGTATATCTTTGATCTTCACACTTTAGCATGCTTCCACACAGCAGATATATTGTAATTGCCGGGAGTTCTGTTAAATTTTTCAGCCTATTACGTTAGCCTTCCAGCTGAATTTAAACAGATGTCTCAAATTATGAGATTGGGATGTTAGTAAAGAGCTAAGGGAGACTTTAAACGTCCCTGTTGCATGTACAACCGGCTCACACAGCCATTGCGTTATCTTGCTTTAACAGAATAAAGGAAAGTCATGAAGTGTAAGTATGCATGTACTCAGTTTACATTTGATCATAAGCATACAACTCACTAGTGATTGGCAAGTAGCACATCGATCTACTGATTATGTGTATTGAACAAACAGGGGCCAGTTCTGATCCTCTGCAGATAAAACAGTGCATCAGTGAAGTGGTTGCCATTGACATCAATGATTGGTTGCCACTTGCCCCATTTTGGTTGCCAATGGCAACCTGGCAACCATTAATGTTGAGCCCTGTGTGTGCTTGAATGCCATCAGCTAGTCTTTAGAGGGTCAGTTGTGATTCACAAATGACAACACACATCTGGGGACACTCTGTTAAAAAGTGTGTAATGAATAACTGCAAAATCCTGTGCTGCTAAGGCTCCAGTCACAGGACTTCTTCCTAAAACACCTGTCCCTCGTTCCTCCAGTCCATGCGTTTAAAACCACTGCCAAGGTTTCAGGAAGGCAGCAAAAGATTCTGATCAAAAGACTTGATGCTGAGAGAAAATAAAACGCTTAAATTGCTGTTATCCTTTCAGGAGCCCAGTAGCACAAGGGAACTGAAGCTTCATGCTTAATTTGCACATTGTAAAGACAGAAGAGACAAACAGACACACACGCATACATAAATCACCACAGCTATAAGTATTTGAGGCGTGCTTCTGTATGCTATGATAGCTTTCTGTCATTTTTAATTATTGCATCACTACATGACATAACAAGCAGCAAATAAGAGTTTAGATAAGCATTGTGGTCTATGAATGTACAACTTGTTAAAATGCTGTGGCTATTTCATCAAGGCCTGTTTGCATTTCCACTGAGACAGTAATGTTAACTTCTCTTAGTTATTCGTTTAGATGTGCAGTCAGAAGATGGATGTTGTGCAGCCTTGTCTGTGCATCTACTGGTGTTGTTAGGCAGATTTGTTGATTCGGGTATGTTGAGTACTGAAATCAGCCTCTCCTGCGGCTCTTCATTATCATTTCACTTAAAGACAGTCCATTTAATGGAGTGTGGCACACTGTTTACTTCAAATTGATGTTTTGCAGTTCACATTTTCATGAATAAAGCTGCCAATTCTTTCAAGCTTACATTGACTCCTACACAATTGTCATAACTAAACACCAGTGAGCACACACACCACCTGAGACAACACATCATTCATGTTTACCATTCATCCACTGATGCCAACAAATGCCAATGAATAATCTGGTGCAACAAAAATGTTTTTCCATTGCACCAGGTTATGTTTATCTTTAACACATGGAAAGAGCTCGATGCATACGCAGCACACATTTATTTATATGTCTTTTCGACTATTCATCATAATCAGAAGCTTGCTGTCTGTCGGACCAGGTTAATGAGAGCACCTCTGAACTTTGCAGTTCAAAATCAAAGCAATTATTGTGAGCGCCACCTTCATGGGGATTGCCTTACAGCTTTGACACTCAGTCAGCCACCTAGTTGTTCCCACTCACTTTTAAGCAAAATTCACTCATTGTTGTCTCCAGACATATATATTACTAGCCAACCCGTGGCGTAGCATACGCCGCATAATTATGTATTGATGGGTGAACACTTGAATGACACAGTTGTCCAAATGGGGTGGCTTTGAGGATACAACTGTGAGTGAATGAAAAGATGGACCTCTGGAGATAGCAACATACAATTGTCTGTGACTGAAAGCGGGATCATCTGTGACGATGGAGGCCACGCTGGTGAAAGTTACTTCGTCGGTAGGGATAAGTGTCAGTACTTGTTCATTAAAGTGTAGCGAGTAGCAACATACATGTAGCAACATGTAGCAACATGTAGCAACATGTAGCGAGTAGCAACATGTAGCGAGTGTAGCAACATACAATTGTCTGTGACTGAAAGCGGGATCATCTGTGACGATGGAGGCCACGCTGGTGAAAGTTACTTCGTCGGTAGGGATAAGTGTCAGTACTTGTTCATTAAAGTGTAGCGAGTCTTCGTTGTTGACGCTTAATATAGCTTGCATACTGAGTTGTTCCAGAGTCACAGTTGAGAAACACTTTTTTAATGTCTTTTAAGCACAGGGAAAAAAATGAACATGTGAAACATCCGTAATGTAATAAGCCACCAAGAAAAGTAACATTGCAACAATGCACACTACGACCCGATCGCTGTAAACAGAAGTGAAAACAAAATCGAGCCCGGTGCATTCTTTAACTGCCTTCTCTGCCTTGTGGCGCAGTGGTAGTGTTGCTGCTTTAAAGTAAGGAGACTGTGGAAGATTGTGAGTCGCTTCCCGGTTCCTCCCTGTGTGGATAGCGCTTTGAATACTGAGAACACCGCTATATCAATGTAATGAAGTATCATTATTATTATTCTTATGCGTCCAGCCCCCTCTCTCTCACGTGTGTGTGTCTCTCTCGCGCGCCTGTATGTGTGTGTGTCTCTCTCGCGCACCTCTGTGTGTCGCTCTCTCTCTCTCTCTCTGGCTCGCTCGCTTGCTGCACGTGTTCCTGCAGGCATACGCCGCATAATTATTTATTGATGTCTGAACACTTCCGGAAAGACACAGTTGTCTTAAAGGGATGGGTTTGAGGATACAACAGTAAGTGAATGAAAAGATGGAACTCCGGAGAGAGCAACATACAATTGTCCGTGACTGAAAACTGGTTTTGGCAGATACATGCATATATTTTTGAAAGTTTGGCCCTGTGCCTTATTAAGTGTCATCGCAAAGGCCAATCTAACAGGAAATTGTCTTCATGTAAAAGTAAAAGGCAAATTATCCGCGACAAACAAACTGTTTTACACGCTGCATACAGCAATTCACATCCGCGACAAACATGCATCTTCTTAGATGGTCCTGCCGCATCCACCCTCGTTCTTGAAGCATACACACCGCCTGGTCACGTGCCAGCTCACAAGAGCAACTCACACAGACCCACCCACCAACTCTAAGACCATGGCGTATAAAACAGTTTGCGATGGTGGACATGGTCGTACGTTGTAACCGAAAAGAATAATGAAAAGTCAACGTGGCTCAGAGGTGCATGTGGAGTGTAGCAGAGACGAACGCGAATGACGCCCTGTTTTGTGAGTTGCTGCATCTGAGTTGGTTGGCGGTCCTCTGCGAGTTGTTGTCGTATCCAATGATGCCGTGTTTTGTGAGTTGCTGCGTCCGAGTTGGTGGGCGTGGCTCTGCGAGTTGTCGTCGTATCCAATGGTCTTAGAGTTGGTGGATGTGGCTCCGTCCTGCGTGTTCCATGGGTGTCTTGCTCGCTGGCGGCTTAGTGAATTATATATATAGATACGTACGTCTGGCTTCATTAAAACTACCCATCAGCCATCAATACAGGTTCATAGTTGGTTAGTGGGAAAGAGCTCCCGATGTTGTAACACATGAGAAAATTTTTAGTTTTTAACATTTGATTAGATAGTAAGTTACCTAGTCACAAGTACACACATATTTAGATTTATTTGTCCCAAGGGGAAATTAAGCTTTTACAGAAGCTCTAATGATAATAATACATTTTATTTATTTAGTGCCTTCACACTGAACCTTGCACTTTTTGCACTTCTTTCACTTTCTGTTGCTAAATGTTTAGTTCATGGATGCAATTGATTACTTCTTGTATTGAAAAATAATTTGCACATATTGTAGCAAACAACAACAACTCACCTCAGACACACACAAGAATTACAAATAAAATAGAATAAAAACGTTTGATTTGGTTAAAGGTAAGAGAGCAGTTTCTGAGTGGCAGTATGCAGGCTGTAGTCGACCGATAGTGAAACCCGGGTTCAAGGAAGAAATGCTTAATTCTTTTTATAAAGAAAATAAACTAAATGTGCAATGGCACCGCAAAACGGAAAATATAGGTGGTGGTCTTCTTTCAAAGGTTGTCGTTGTTTGGTCGAGTGTGTCCTTTTCTTTCGTGGAGCTCTGTTTTTCAGGATTGCACGATTTAAAGAGGCGTGGCTTTATAGATATTGTCTCAGAAGGGGCGGAGTCAGTTACCCTCGGTGGATGGTTTCTCAGAGCTGTGGAGGCAGAAACAGGTGAGTAGGTTAGCGACAGTGCCTCACTCACTTCAGGGTAGTACTACATACTTCAGCAGAGCCTGGAAGGCACCCCATGGATGCACATGCGTGACAAAGCGTATTGCCATTGATATAAAGGAGCCCCAGTAGCATTTCCTGATAGACGTCTGCTCAATAATTCATTGACTGAAAGTCCTTAGTGTTTGTTTATCAGGGAGAAAGAGCGTGCAGCATAATAGCACTCAGTTTTGTCTTCATTGTCTCCTCCTTTACTACCTCCAGGTGGTCCCGAGTGCATCCTATAACTGAGCCTGCCATTTTAATTAGCTTGTTGATTTCAGTGGGCCTTTCCTAAATTAATGTTACCATGATACATTGGTTACCCTTTTAACCTTGGACTTGTTTGCCACTTTGTTTTTTTAATGTTTTGACAAGAAAAATAGCATTGCTGATTCAGGGCTTCAGTATTTAGATATGAGATGACAGTAGACTTGAAGTTATGCTGGAATTAGGTATTGCATGGTAAACTTACTGTTTGAATGCAGTTTGCTTATGTTGATTTGAGTTATAAAACATTTAACTTCTAGAGTGCCTTTCACTTGTTATCTTGCTTAGAGTTTCGTAAAGAGTTAGATGTTGTTGTTAGATGTTGGATTTGAATTCGTTGTCTTGTCATTTAAAGTGTAATGCTTTAGCCACTCTGCCACTAGGGCCTTGAAGAAATAAAAGTCACTTCAAGCTTTATAAGTGGTCACTCAATGTCAGATGGTCTCTGCAGCCATGTGTTGTATGTTGATCAACACATGTGAGTAGGAATTCCGTAAGTACTTGGACAATAATGACCCTCTAAATCTATAGAATTGAGACAATCAGATCAAGGCTCCTTGACAGGAATCGTTTCCATACTTACCAGTCACATTTTAGTCAAATAATGCTGCTTAGGTTTTACACTTAATGTGCTGTTTCAAAAAGAATAGCTTTGTTTTTTCCATTTGTCAAACACTTAATGGGAACTGTATTAAAAGTGTGAAGGAGATGGCTTTGTTTCTAACTATGTGTAGCAAGTGAAAAGTTTAAGGCCAAAGGCAAGTGAGGCATTCATTACAAATCTGAGTGGCAGCAAAGGAACATCTACGGCTGGCTCCATTATTTCGTGGAAGCGTCTCGTTTTCTGAGGTTAGTCATTTAAGTTTTTTTATTTTTCAGTTGAATGAATTTTGAAAGGTGTGCACTTCACTCCTTCTTTTGTAGTCATGGAGAAAATCGTTGAGCCTTGTTGCCACCAGACGTGATTGTGCTTGGTTTGTTAAACAACTTTTATGTTCTGCTATTGAAGGACCTGAAATAGGGAGGGTGTGGTGTACAGTGAAGTTTGGGCCACTTTTCAGAACAATAAAAATTGTAGCTGCCTATATGTCTTCAGGCCATACTGCCATCTGCAGTTTTTTTTCTTGGCTTTCTGTGCACATATTTATGTAAAGAATGCCTCTGTGTGCTTTGGGTAAATTCTGCAAAAAATAAATAGAGCTAAGACAGAGCTTGAGCAGTTCTTGTCACCAACCTATTTCTTTTTAGACAGAAAATAAATAGCATCATGTCTGTGGTCAAAAGATATACTCTTGATCACTAAGGTCCCTTCTCTTTTTCTGAGGGTTGTGCGTGATATTACCAAACATTTTATCATGGTAGGGCCCGAAGGTGACCCTATTTTCTCTTTTTGACTCTGTACTACATAGACCTGAACAGAATGTCCCTCTAAACTCTTTATTCGTACCAGCTGATCACTGTTAGGGTTGGCTGCTAGTGTAGTTAAACATCCCACTTTTATTTAGATCTATACACCCAAGCAATTAGATCGAGAGATCTTTAGAGATGTTTAGTCATAGATTAACTTAGGGTTTCCAACTGTGCCTCAGATTTAAGCAGAGTAAAAATGCTGCTAAAATAACACAACCTGTATAACAGACTACCAGGTGGGTCCCTGTCTTAGTATGTTGTTTGTATTACCAGCCTCAGGCCTAGTGGAGCCTGGGCCAGGTAGAAGCCATTGTTGCTTCAGGGTGTAGCTGCAGTGGTAAGGTGCTGAAACCATAAAGTTGGAAATTTCGGACCATACTTGATTTTATTCTGGTATATGTCAGCCCTGTTGGCCAAAATGATGGTTGGTTAAACAATGCTACGTACCAGTTTTCTTTGGTTAACAATAGTGTGCACATTTTCATAGCTTAAACAATAGCTACTGTTGCTAACTATCCAGAAGTACAGATACCACTGTATGTTGATTAGAGACCAGTATCCCCAGAACATGTTAATTGTGAAACCAACTGAATACAAACATTTTCTAATGAAATAGGCAGTTCTGTTATCACAGTGTTAAGCACCACCACACGTTTATTTACACTAATATATACAAAGTTTAAGTGCACCACAACCCCAAAGTCCCCAAAGTCCAGGCCAAACCACACTGCCTTTTCACGCTTCAGGCCGCCTCCTTGTCACCTCCAGAGACCTTGTCCTACTTCTCTCCCGACTCCAGCCTTCCTGTGAAAGGAGGCGGCCCCTTTTATGAGCACCCGGATGTGCTCCAGGTGTGTTCCGGCAATCTCCCACCAACACACCCCAGTGTGGCGGAAGTGCCGGCTGCGTACCTGGAAGCACTCCGGGTGTCCCCACTCGTCTTTCCCCCTGCACTTCCTGGTGTGGCGGAAATGCTGGGGTCCAGGGTTTTCCAGGCGTGGGGGCACCCCCTGGCGGTGACCACGGGCCCCCACAGGGTTGAGCTTCCCAGCTCTGTACCCGTGGCCCCCAAAGGAACCAGGGCGGTTGCCCCCTCATGGTCTGGAGGAGGCGTGAGCCCTCCTCCGGTCTTCCTGGGCGTCCCGGCTGGGTGCCACCCCCAGCCGCGTGCCACAATATATTGTGCTAATGTTAGGTTAGGTTACTTGAGGTTAGGTTAGTTTTGCTTAGTTATGTCAGGTCAAGTTTATACTTGACATGTCACTGCAGCGAAAATGTCATAGAGGTACATTTCAAGGCTTTTTCTGTGTGCTATGTACGGACTGCAGTGATACAGACACAGTGCCTTGAGTCCAAAATGACATCAGACACAGGGGCACGCCCATGCCCCATTACTATACATCCAACTCGCTTAATAATGAGATCGACTAACAACTCTCTGGTCAGAGCCATATGCCGTCATTAAGTGAGACATGATTATAATCAATGCAGACCTCAGTGTTAATGTTTGCAGGGTACTGTCTTTTGGAAAGTATTGTGTAATACATGCAGTTATAAAATAGATAGATAGATAGATAGATCTTTATTGTCATTGTCACTTTTACAAAGGAACAACGCAATTACTACAAATGTTTATGATGCACCATTTGATGGAATGTCAAATAGTTCTCTGTGATATGCCATTTGGTATGGAACTCGTAAAAGCAGTGTTAATGTTTGTGATGTTCCATCCATCCATCCATTGTCTCCTGCTTATCCGAGGTCGGGTCGCGGGGGCAGCAGCTTGAGCAGAGATGCCCAGACTTCCCTCTCCCCGGCCACTTCTTCTAGCTCTTCCGGGAGAATCCCAAGGCGTTCCCAGGCCAGTCGAGAGACATAGTCCCTCCAGCGTGTCCTGGGTCTTCCCCGGGGCCTCCTCCCGGTTGGACGTGCCTGGAACACCTCACCAGGGAGGCGTCCAGGAGGCATCCTGATCAGATGCCCGAGCCACCTCATCTGACTCCTCTCGATGCGGAGGAGCAGCGGCTCTACTCTGAGCCCCTCCCAGATGACTGAGCTTCTCACCCTATCTTTAAGGGAAAGCCCAGACACCCTGCGGAGGAAACTCATTTCAGCCGCTTGTATTCGCGATCTCGTTCTTTCGGTCACTACCCATAGCTCATGACCATAGGTGAGGGTAGGAACATAGATCGACTGGAAAATTGAGAGCTTTGCCTTGCGGCTCAGCTCCTTTTTCACCACGACAGACCGATGCAACGCCCGCATTACTGCGGATGTCGCACCGATCCGCCTGTCGATCTCACGCTCCATTCTTCCCTCACTCGTGAACAAGACCCCGAGATACTTGAACTCCTCCACTTGTGGCAGGATCTCACTACCAACCCTGAGAGGGCACTCCACCCTTTTCCGGTTGAGGACCATGGTCTCGGATTTGGAGGTGCTGATTCTCATCCCAGCCGCTTCACACTCGGCTGCGAACCGATCCAGAGAGAGCTGAAGATCACGGCCTGATGAAGCAAACAGGACAACATCATCTGCAAAAAGCAGTGACCCAATCCTAAGCCCACCAAACCGGACCCCCTCAACACCCTGGCTGCGCCTAGAAATTCTGTCCATAAAAGTTATGAACAGAATCGGTGACAAAGGGCAGCCCTGGCGGAGTCCAACTCTCACTGGAAACGGTTTGTGATGTTCCATCTGTTGGAATGACAAATGCAGTGCATTTTTTTGCTATAAATGTTTGTGATGCAACATATTTGTTGGAATGAGAAATGCAATGCATAGGTCTCTGGTATGTGCCATTTGGTACGGGATTCGTAAAAGTAGTGTTAGTGTTTGTGATGCTCCATCTGTTGAAATGACAAATGCAATGCTTTTTCTTATTTGCCATTTGGTACGAAATTCGTAAAAGCAGTGTTACTGTGTATGGTGTACCATCTGTTGGAATGACATATGCAATGCATTTTATTGCCTCAAATGTTTGTGATATACCATCTGTTGGAATGACAGAGACAGTAGCTGAATGGACACACAGGCACATGTCCTTGTATTAAGGTGGATAACTGCTGGAAATTCCGCAGGCCTGTGTCTTTATACTCATTGCCATAGAAGGAAGGCTGGCACATGAAAAGCTCCAGTACATTAAGTTTGATTTTTTGACATCATTAAATGGACACACTTACTGTATGTACTCATCCATGCTCATTGATGCTAGGACATTAGAACGACAGTGACCAACACTGTGAATGCAGGTCAGCCTGAAATTTTAGTGCAAAAATGCGTAACTTTCAGGCACGACTTTGGCTTCCATTAATGTGTATTTTTTTCTTTTTTTGTCAGATACATTTCATGTTTTACTACTGTGTGGTAAAATAAATCTGATGTCAGTAAATGAGACGAGATGTCCTCTGTTACACGAAATGCAAATATCATCAACCTTTTGTTAAAAATGTGACATGTATTTTATTGTGATGCTTCTCATTGTTGTAAAATGCTTCTTTGTGCCCTAGGCATTGTGAAAAATGTACCGGGTGTTGTATCATGATTACTGACTGCATTGTTTAGTAAATTGCAGTGTGTGCTTTCTAAGTGACAAATGCTTGTCATCAGCTGAGTATGCTTACTGTCACACTTGAAAATGATGTGTTTTTTTAACCATATTTTTTTAGAGTTTAGTGTCTATGTGTAGCAGTAGACTTTGTAAACAGTAAAGGACTAACCTGACAACTGGCATGTTAACCGTCCCCATGCATCTGAGGTGACCTACATATACAGATGCACTCAGATTCTGAGTCACAGATGTTAACAAAGGCTTTTGGCATTACAGGGCAAAAGATCATGTGGTCGGAAGAGTCCCCAGAAAAACAAGTCTGCAGCCTTGGAGGTCCACAGTGGCTGCTGCTTTTCTTTATTGCCTTTTTCCTAAATTTTAACCTATTAGTGGTGTTAAAGGACCAAACTTCTTTTTCCTTGATCTGAAGTGATTTGCTTTATTATTTTTCAAATTCTTTTGCATTGTTGCAGACCCTTCAGATTGCCCACAGTGACCCCTGTCCACCTGCCTGCAATGGGAACATGAGCGTCAAAACTGGGCAGTGCAAGAAGGTGGCTTGGTCTAATGAAACACATTTTCTTTTAGATCATGTGGAATATCGGGTTGGAGTGCATCATTTACCTGAGGTAGAGATGGCAGCAGGATGCAATATGGGTGGAGGCAATGTGATACTCTGGGTAATGTTCTGATGGGAAGCCTTGGGTCTTGGCATTCATGTAGATGTTTTTTTGGCATGAACCACCTGCCTAAAGATTGTTGCAGACTGTATACACCCCCATGGGAACAGTATTCCCTGATGCCAGTGGTCTCTATAAGCAGGATAATGTGCCCAGCCACATTTTTCAGGAATCGTTTGAGGAACATGACAAAGAGTTCAAGGTCTTGACTTGGTCTCCAGATTTTCCAGATCTCAATTTGATTGAACATCTGTGGGATGTGCAGGAAAAACAAGTCCAATGTATGGAGGCCTCACCTCAGAATTTTTAGGTCTTTAAGGGTCTGCTGCTAAAGTCTTGGCACCACAGGACACCTTCACAGGTCTTGTGGAGTTAATGCCTCAGCAGGTCAGAGATGTTTGGATGGGGGACTTACACAGTATTAGTGTGGTGGTATTAATACTGTGGCTGTATATCTTACATATCATACCTAGCCGGGACACCTGGAAGGACCGGGAGTGGGATCATGCCTTCCCTGGGCCATGAGAGGACAGCCGCCTTGGTTGCTATGGGGGTCACAGGAACCGAGCTGGGAAGCTCAACCCTATAGGGGCCCGTGGCCACCGCCAGGGGTGCCCAGTGGATCCTGGAGCCCTGGAAGCCAGCACACCAGAAGTACCAGCGGAAGTTCATCAAGGGGCACCTGGATCATATCCAGGTGAGCATAAAAGGTGCCACCTTCCAACAGTCGAGGAGCGAGAGATGGGAGGAAGAGGACAAGGCTTCGGAGTGGGAAGAGAAGGCGACCCGAAGAGGACCTTCAAGAGGTCGAAAGGTCGAAGAAAAGGGTGTTTGGTGCTGGAGCACTGTGTGCTGTGTGCGACTTTGACAACTTGTAAATAGGACTGTAAATAAACCGTGTGTGGTGGACATAAGAACAGTGTCTGTCTGTCTGTGGTCAGGCTGGCTCTCACAATATATATATTGTGATAAACATTGTGATGGACAGCCTAGGATCCTGCCCAAATGGGACACCCTTTTCAAGAGAAGACCGGTGGAATGGGCGTACTACCAGGAGTACCTCCCCCGGGACACAAGAGGGCAGCCCCCTTGGTTTACATCGGGGCCATGGAATTGGAGCTCAGAAGCTCAACCCGGCGGAGGTTCGTGGCCACCACAAGGGGGCACCTGGACAGCTCCAGAGTCTGGGCATGCAGCACTTCTGCCACACCCGGAAGTGGTGCCGGATGTTAATCAAGAGACACCTGGAGCACTTCTGGTGCACTGTAAAGTAGGCCACCTCACTCCATTCAGAAGCCAGAGTCGGGTGGATGAGGAAAAGGTTGCAAGTGAGGAGTGGAGGTGGCAGAAGAAAGGACTGAGTTTGGGTAAATTGGAGCACGGTGTTCTGTGCAGGACATTTACATAAATAAACGTGTGTGTTCTGGACATTGTGGGTCTGTGTGTCTGTCCGTAGCTGGGCTGATCTTCTACTATATATGTATATATATATATATATATATATATATATATATATATATATATATATATATATATATACATACAGTACTGTGCAAAAGTTTTAGGCAGGTGTGAAAAAATGCTGTAAACAAAGAATGCTTTCAGAAATATGAATAATGATTGTTTATTCTTATCAATTTATAAAATGCAAAGTGAGCGAACAAAAGAAAAATCTAAATGAAATCAATATTTGGTGTTACTACCTTTTGCCTTCAAACCAGCATCAATTCTTATAGGTACACTTGCACAAAGTCAGGGATTTTGTAGGATTCTAGTCAGGTGTCTGATCAACCAATTATACCAGACAGGTGCTAATGATCATCAATGTCACACGTAGGTTGAAACACAGTCATTAACTGAAACAGAAACAGCTGTGTAGGAGGCTTAAAACTGGGTGAGGAACAGCCAAACTCTGCTACCAAGGTGAGGTTGTGGAAGACAGTTTCATGTCATGGCAAGATTGAGCACAGCAACAAGACACAAGGTAGTTATACTGCATCAGGAAGGTCTCTCCCAGACAAAGACTTCAAAGCAGAATGGGGTTTCAAGATGTGCTGTTCAAGCTCTTTTGAAGAAGCACAAAGAAACGAGCAACATTGAGGATCGTAGATGCAGTGGTCGGCCAAGGAAACTTAGTGCAGCAGATGAAAGACACATCAAGCTTATTACCCTTCGAAATTGGAAGATGTCCAGCAGTGCCATCAGCTCAGAACTGGCAGAAACCAGTGGGACCCAGGTACACCCATCTACTGTCTGGAGAAGTCTGGCCAGAAGTGGTCTTCATGGAAGAGTTGCAGCCAAAAAGCCATACCTCTGACGTAGAAACAAGGCCAAGCGACTCAAGTATGCATGAAAACATAGGAACTGAGGTGCAGAAAAATAGCAGCAGGTGCTCTGGACTGATGAGTCAAAATTTGAAATATTTGGCTGTAGCAGAAGGCAGTTTGTTCGTCGAAGGGCTGGAGAGCGATACAATAATGAGTGTCTGCACGCAACAGTGAAGCATGGTGGAGGTTCCTTGAACATTTGGGGCTGCATTTCTGCAAATGGAGTTGCAGATTTGGTCAGGATTAATGGTGTTCTCAATGCTGAGAAATACAGGCAGATACTTATCTATCATGCAATACCATCAGGGATGATTGGCCCCAAATTTATTCTGCAGCAGGACAACAACCCCAAACATACAGCCAAAGTCATTAAGAACTATCTTCAGCATAAAGAAGAACAAGAAGTCCTGGAAGTGATGGTATGGCCCCCACAGAGCCCTGATCTCAACATCATCGAGTGTGTCTGGGATTACATGAAGAGACAGAAGGATGTGAGGAAGCCTACATCCACAGAAGATCTGTGGTTAGTTCTCCAAGATGTTTGGAACAACCTACCAGCCGAGTTCCTTCAAAAACTGTGTGCAAGGGTCCCTAGAAGAATTGATGCTGTTTTGAAGGCAAAGGGTGGTCACACCAGATATTGATTTGATTTAGTTTTCTCTTTTGTTCATTCACTGCATTTTGTTGATTGATGAAAATAAATGATTAGCACTTCCATTTTTGAAAGCATTCTTTGTTTACAGCATTTTTTCATACCTTCCTAAAACTTTTGCACAGTACTGTATATATTGCATAGTTTACTGTCAAATAATGCAAAGAGTATGCGACACGTGTTTTGCCCTTATTTGGCTTCATCAGGCGTACACACTCTACTGCTCCCCTTGCGGGGATCGAACCTCGGACGTCAGCGTCAGAGACGAAGCCCCTTTACGCAGTGCCATGGCATGTAGTTCGTTTATTTGACAGCCTGTAGATCGGAGTAGTTACATTCATTGCATTCATAGTCTGAGTCCCGACCTGATTGTATTCTCGCAACCGAAGAGGGCCCTGTGGCGGATGTTTGCCGAATGGCAGACCAACCACATGCGTTACCTGGTAGGTAACTACCCATACAATCAGGTCGGGACTCAGACTACGAATGCAATGAATATATATATATATATATATATATATATACAGTATATACTGAATAATATATATATATATACATACAGTATATACTGAATAATATATATATATATATATACATATACAGGGTGAGTCAGAATTATGTTAATACAATGGTACTGCTGTGTATATACTTATATACAATTTTTGTGAACAATTTATGTGCCACATATGATACATGTGTTGAACATGATGGTGAACAGGTTGATACATTCCTGTAAATCATCTTGCACATTATATATTTTTGAGCTTCTGTCTGTCAGTTTGTGTGTCTGTCACTGCTTATTCTGCCTGTCTCTGCCATCTTAGATGCACCTCTCCATTGAAATGCCTATCAGTCAGGTGCTTTATGTTTTTTCCCCCATAAGGGACTCTCAGTTTTCAGCAAGATCCATTATTTTCTTATTGTAGCTCCTCTCTGTGTAAACTGAGCTCACAGGAAAATAAATACAGGGCAGAGCTCTCATTTACTTGTAATGCTTACTATATTTAATTAAAATGGACAGACTTTCTTCCTTTTTCTCAAGTGCATTATTGGATAAAGCACAAACAGTAACAAAATCTTTGCATCTGAAAGCAGAAGCTCTTAGACAAGTTGCAGAAATCGGGCCAATGCTGCCTCCATTCTTTAGTTCCGAGACTTGAGGTGGTCATTGTGTGTGTCCTTCTGGGTCCAGTCAGTGATGTGTTTGCAGGATTTGCACAATAACTGCCCATCTCATTCATTGTACACTTGCAGAGGTGCCACCCAACCCTAACTTTGGCTGTCAGTGTTGAATTTTTCTTTATTTTGACAGCTGAAATGTTTCAGTTGTCTGGCACAAAACTGCCATCTGCTTTGCATGTGCTCAACTCATGAAATGTAATTTGACACAGTCAGCTATGAAAACTACTCTACTTTTATGTGCAACATGATTTGATGGACTTAACTCAATGAGGCATACATCTTTTTGTTTTCTTTTTTTCTTTTTATAAGTGTGATGGGTGGTTTGACAATTTAATATGGCAAAATAGAAGCAAACATAGCATTCCATATGTAAAAAATAAACACAGCATAAAGGTTTGGAGTTTTTAGGCCCTGTATACTGTAAAGCAAAATTGATTTTGTCAGTGTTTTCTGCTATGTACAACAGACAGTTCAAAAAATGGCGGGGAGGACAATTTATGATGATAAGCAGAAAGTGACGAGATGATGGGGGTGCCATGGTGATGGATGGGTAAATGACATCATCAGGAGGGGACCAGAGGTAAGAAAGGACCCCTGAAGTGGGTGGAATCAACAGTTTTCTGGGAGGAAATAGTTATGGCGACGATGCTTTGTGTTTTCTGGAGAAAGACAGAAAGAGAGGTTAATACCCTACCATTGTCCCCTGGCACGACTTGTCGCGGCGCCCATCGGATCCTTAAACCGCTCATCATGCGCTCGTGCGTGACATGACCCCCCCTTCAGCCCAGACCCGTTGGGTCGGGTGGCCCGAACCGAGAGGTTGTGAACCCGGGAGAGAGCATCAGCATTGGCCTGAAGGTTACCTCGGCGATAAGTGACGGTGAACTTATATGGCTGCAAGTCCAAAAACCACCTGGTGGCCCGAGGATTCAAATCCCTGTGAAGGGCCATCCACTGGAGGACGGTGTGGGAGCAGTTGGGAGAGCCCCTTGACCCTCCATAATCAGACCCAGGCTAGGTTAGGGAGTGGATTTTGTTCTACCGCTGTTATTCTCCGACCAGTCTTGTCCCAGTATAAGCTGAAAGGGGGGCTCGGGCAATACAGCGACGAGCAGTTGTTTCAGCTTCCCCCTCCAGGAGATGTAACACTTTGCCGACCTATATGATCTGGTCTCTCCGTGTACACAAGTCACATTCGTTCTCTGAGCCACCCATTGTCACGGTAGAATGTAACGGTGAGCAACAATGGTAATGTTACTCCTGGAGTCAAACAATGCCACCAAAGAGTGCCCATTTACCAACACCACTCCCGTATTAGGAACCGCCAAGGGATTTGACAGAGCACAATACCTCTCTCCTTTGGCCTAGGTGCAGTCCATCGGCTTCGCGATGTTTAGAGGGCAGGTGGGAAGGAGGTGTCCCACCTCACCACACTTGTAACAGTGCGGCGAGGTGGGCACCCTCTCTCTCGGTCTGGCCGCAGGCTCCACTACACGACGGGTGGGCTCAGGGGTGGCGACGCATCCCTGCCGGACCCCGCAAGCAGGCTTCTCTGACCCCCGAGTTGGGTTACCGCCAGATGGCGCTCCAGGACCTCCAAAAGACCGTTTATGTCCTTATATGGATGCCTTCGGACCTGCTGGGCGAGATACTCCGGCATAGCGTTGACTAACCCCACACAGGCTACCTGCTTAGCTACTTGGCGGGCCTGGTTTACATCTGGCCTTAGCCAGTGCCCGAGGTTGCCCCAGAACTCAAACGCCTGGGCTCTCGCCGGGCTGTCGGGGTCAAATTTCCATTGCAGCCATTCCCTCACCTGCTGGCCCGAGGTTACGCTGTAACCTTTAAAGATCTCGGTCTTGAGGAGGTCGTAGTGGGCGGCTTCCGCCTCGGGGAGATCATGATAGGCACACTGTGCGGGCCCCTTCAAGTACAGCGCCAGTATGGACACCCACTCCACCTTCGGTCACTGGTTTCGAGAGGCAGTCCTCTTGAAAACTGACATATATGACTCGATATTGTGTGCTTCAGAGAGCAGAACGATAGGAGGTGGTGGAGGCCATGCGGGCTCCGGCTTTATCGCTTCAGCCGCTGCCAGCCGTCTCTTCGTCTCTGCCAACTCCGCCTTCATGGAGGCCTGGTCTACCTTCAGAGCCTGGAGCTCGTTGGACATGGTGGTCAGGACCGCGTTCAGGTCTTGCCCTTCTGACATATTTCAGGCTTTATCCTGCCGACTATGCCACTTTAAAAAATAAGCAAACCCAGCATAAAGGTTTGGGGTTTTTAAGGCCCCATGTACTGTAAAGCAAAAAGGATTTCGTCAGTGTTTTCTGCTATGTACAACAGACAGTTCAAAAAATGGTGGGGCGGACAATTTATAATGATGAGCAGGAAGTGATGAGATGATTGGGAAGCCGAGGTGATGGATGGGTAAATGACGTGATGAGGAGTGGACCAGAGGTAAGAAAAGACCCCGGAAGTGGGTGGAATCAGCAGTCTTCCGGGGGGAATAGTTATGGCGACGGTGCTTTGTGTTTTCTGGAGAAAGACAGAAAGAGAGGTTAGTACCACGCCATTGTCCCCCGGCATGACTTGTCGCGGCACCCGTTGGGTCCTTAAACCACTCCCCATGCGCTTGTGCGTGACACATGTGATTCCATTTTCAAATGGAAATTATGTTTTTTATGTACGAATTCTGTCATTTTCTCCTTGATTCTGTGGAATCTGTAGGGCCTCACAAATATTTTTGTGGAACTGAGCTGATCAATTGCTTTTTTCTGTTCTATTATTGTAAAAATTGTATTCAAACAGATACTGCATGATGGACACATCAGTGCAGAAGCTGGTCATCTTTTGGTTTCCTCTGCATCGTCTTATTGTTTGGCTTCTGGTTATGAAAAACAGAAAACGGTCAAAGGCATTCTCTACCCAAAAATGATGTATTTTTAGTTTGTAGTGAAGACGACAACATATTTTTAAACTCAGGTTTTAAAGAGGAATGACAATAATAGAAGACCCAGTGGAATAGGAGACTATGGTGACCAACAATATCAAAAACACAACATAAAAAAAATCTCACGTTACTCGTGCCACATAATCTGCGTGTCATGTTATCCAGCTGTATGCTCACAGTGTTCTAAGTATTTGTAGATAGACAGAAATGGAACTGTATAACAGACCAGTAGATGGGTAGTGCTTTATTTGTACTTAAGGTGAAATTAAAATTTTACAGAAGCTCAAGAAAAATATAAAATTATAGTTATATATTTATATGTATTTCCAGAGAAGTAGGATTTTGAAGTTCTAGCATCGACAGTACCTGCGTCATAGTCTGTTACAGTTTATTTTAGGAACTGAGTCCCTGGTGGGTGCTGTCAAGCTTATGATGCATGAACAAGGTGTAAAAGGGGAAAGTGCAATGTTCAAGGACTTCCTACCACATGCTAGACATCTTGTCAAAGGCACCACTCAGACATTGTGGCACATGGTGTAAGTCGTGGCAGCCTAGAAATCGAGGCAAAAGATACAGCAGACCAGCACTTTTTAAGGGGACTATTATTAATAATTAATACTGCAGATTTACCTTTTTTTTAAATTTTAGGCCTTTTTTGTGGATCGTTTTTTAGTCTATTCAATTTCTATTAAGTTTTCATTTCCTATCGGGGCAAATAAAGTGTGTGTCTGTCTGTCTGTCTGTCTGTCTGTCTGTCTGTCCGTCCGTCCGTCCGTCCGTCCGTCCGTCCGTCCGTCCGTCCGTCCGCCTGCCTGCTTCTTTTAACACTTGAGCTGTTGCCCGCAGTTCACCCCGACTTGTTGTGTCTGCAAGCTCGCTGGTAAGCCCTTCATTTTTCCTCTTCTCCATTTGCATTTTAACAAGGTGCTTCAACTAAGCCTGTGCTGCAATGACAATGCTGTAATCTCATTTTGAGAGTTTCTGAGAGACTGAGTTTCCATCGTCAAGATGGGGTATGATCAGAAAAGTTACAACTAATTAAGTAACACACTTCTGGAGAGTGTTTAAAGGTGGTGGTATTGTGATTGTTGTTTTTTTCTCCTCTTTCCGGATTGTCAGCGGTTGTGCTGCATTTGTTTTTTTAATGAGATTAATTTCAGCCTTTGAATTAAACTGCACTTTTCACACCTCTCTGTCTCTGGTTTAATGCCTGCAGGATCATTTGTAAATTGCAGTGCTTAACTATGTTCTCATTCCTGGATGCTTGCACTTAAACCATTTCTATCTTCTGCTTTAGCACAGAAGGCATGCTTGTATATTTTAACATTTAATGTCCTCCTTTGAATAATCATAAATGACAATTGTATGGTGTAATAGTGAGAATTCAAGTTTTAAATATGGATATTATGCCAGGAACATGTTATTAATTTGTTAAAGTCATTAGCTTTTGCTTCTTTTTCTCTGGGTGCCTCCATTTCGGAACTAAGCATGCTTCACATCAAATTTATGTTTTAAAAGGTGGCCACATGCATGAAGTAAAATTTAATGCTAAGACTTCACAAAAGACTTCTCTTGACCTCTTAGATTATCTTAGGAAAGTTTCTGAATTTTATGACAATAAATGAAAACTATGAATATATATTTAGAAAACCACAAAAACACATCCAAATGCAATTTACAAACTGTAGGCCAGTTTTTATCTGGCTATTGTTTATACATTTACTAGGGGGCTCTGCCCCCTGCTCGCTTCGCTCGCCAACCCCTGGTGTTGGGAAATGACAAAGAGCGTGATGTATGAATGAGATATAGAATAGTGTGAAGGTGTAGATGATGCAAATAGAAAGCAAACAATAAAGTGTGTGGCACAGTGTAAAGGGTTATTGGAAAATTTCTTTGTACACGTCTTTTAAGTGTAAAAGGTAATTTCAGGTCAGAACTTGTAAGGTCAATGAAGATGGTCATCGTCGTGATCAGAGTCAACTTTGTCAGAGCTTAGAAAGAGTTGTGTCTCTCCAGGAAGTAATGCAATGACTTGGGTATTTATGTTTTCTACATTAATATTGTTTGGACATAATATAGTGCATTGTGTTAAAAGGGGCATTTGGTCTAATGAGATTGCTGTTCCAAATATCTCTGTAACTAAGTCGTCGCAGATAAAGGCTTGAGGAATTGTACTAATGTCTGGGTGAGGTCTATCTGTATTGGTGAGTGTACCATCTCCCAGATGTAATAACCAATTGTTATGATCTGGATCTGGACATCGCATTTTTGTACTAACTGTATCTTTTGAAAGCAATGTCAATTGTCTGCGTATTTTAAGGTGCACTGAACAATAGCTGAGCGCATGGCATGTGGAACAATAGCTAAGCACTGTCTAAAATCTCCTCCTAATAAAAGTACCTTTCCTCCAAAGGGAATATTATTATTCATCAACGTTTGTAGAAGTTTATGAATGGTGTTGAGTAAGTGACTGGATGCCATTGTACATTCATCAATAATTAACAGTTTTGCAAGACGGATGTCATGTGCAGTGCCACTGTTAATGTTCATAGTGGATACCGATTTGTAGGATCTAATGCAATTCATAAAGTTTTCACTTTCAGGTACATCGTTAGTTAGAAGGTTCTGTAGATATTCAGGATATGAATGTAAAGGAGGCAGTCTAATTTGACCCTTTTGACAACAACGTGTAAATTCATTACTTGTATTGCCAGTTGTTTCTTCAGGGAAGTTAAGTGAATGACAATGATTGCAAATGACATTCATTAATCCCAATGAATTTTCCTGAATAGTGGACTCATTATTGAACACGTTGTCAGCTAACTGGCGCAAGTGTTTAGCAGGTGTCTGTCGTTGATGTCCGTGACGTATATCTTTTGCTTGTGCCGTTTGAGAGGCGCGTTGTTGCATGTGTAGTATTTGGGACGTGTTGTTTTGGAGCTGTAATCGATTTGCCTGTGCTGTGTGAGAAGCCCGTTGTAGTCTATTGCGTGCATTGTTTGTATTGAGCCTTGCTCGTTTTTGTATGTCGGTCAGTTGAGCTTTCTCTTTTTGGAGCCTTGCCTGCTTGTTTTTCGGCATTCCAGATGCGCGGTGTAGACGTCTGCGTTTATTTATTTTGTCCCTTCGCTGCCGTTTACGTATGTCTGAGACGGGAGGTGTTTCGTTTTGAATCCGTGCCTGTTTCGATGCAGCACTTTGAGACGCGTGCTGTATGCGTCTACGTTCATTGTGTCTGTCCATATGCGCTTGTTTCTGTTAATGTGTTAATTGAGCTTTGCATTTTTGGAGCCGAGACATTTTTTCTTCCGGAGGTTCAGAAGCGCGTTGTATGCGCCGCCGTGTATTTTGTTTTTTCATGCGGGTTCGTGTGTTTGGTCCCGTTATCCGAGCCGTATAGTTTTGTACCTGTGATCGTGTATTCATGACTTGTTTGTTCTTCAGCGTGAGAAATATGGATAAGTAATAAGGAGGATCGCACTCACTGTTAATATGGAGCCTTTTCTGCAGTTGAACGGTTAATAGTGCTTCAGTGTAAGGAGATCCACCTATGCTGCATAGTGTGAAGGTGTTGAGATGACGTATGTTTAATACGGACGGTTCCTTCAGAAATGGGGCTTTGGGTGTCACTTCTTATTGATGTTAGTGTGGTCGTGGGTCTGAATCGTCGTCTTTGTGAACGTTTCGTGTGCCATGTCCGTAGTCTGTCCCGTTGCGTGTCTAATGGGCTTTGTGTGGCGGTCACGGCTTCTTTTTTTTGGTGTGCTAGGAGCTTGTTGAATCCTCCTCTTTGTGTGCGTCCCGTTTCGTGTGCAATGGGATTCGTGCGGCGCTGTGTGCTTTGCCGGCGTCTGAGGAGGGGGGGGGGGGATGTTGCTTGGAGGGGGTGGTGGGATTTGTGGGGCGCGAGCGGCTTCTTTTTTTTTTGTGTGCTAGTTTCGTGTGCAATGGGTTTCGTGCGGCGCTGTGTGCGTCGCCGGCATTTGACTCCTTTTTTCTGTGCTGACTCCTTTTTTCTGTGGTCGCGGCGCCTCATTTCTTTGACTCCTTTTTTCTGTGCTGACTCCTTTTTTCTGTGGTCGCGGCGCCTCATTTCTTGGGGCGCCTGCACAGTATGTCTTTTGCGTCCATGGCCCATGGCCGGATGTCCCTGCGTCCATCCGGTTTAACATTCTCGGTTAGTAATATGGATGGTTATCGTTTTTTTTTTTTGTTTTTTTTTTTGCCAGCTTTATGCTACAGTTGTTACACCGCATAACCAACAGTGGAGTAAGGATACAGATTTCTGAATTTGACTCCAATTTAATATTAATATTTAAATATTACCTTTACTGCAAGTTATGAATTAATTACAAGTTACCTTAAATTTTGAGTTGCCATTGATTTCCTATCACTTATCAGGTAATGTATCCATGGAAGGAAACACGACAATGTCTAATGCATATGTAACCTCAGAGATGAAGCACTGTTGAACTAGTGTGTACGGTTTTGGAGCACTAACTCTAAACAAAGACTGCAATTCATTTATTAAGCCTTTGCAGATCAGCAGCTATCGGATAGAATGAGGAATGAGTCTCTAGCTCCTGTTAGATGCAGCTGACATAATAAACTCGAATTTGATGTCAGAAGACACCAGAACAGGAATGCTCTGTTCTCACACAGTTCTTGTCTCTGAGAAAGCGCCATAGGCTAATCTGAACTTTGGTGTATCTTCCAAGAAAAAGCTGGCTTTCTTAAAGAGTTTTTTGGAAATGATTACCTGACAGACTTTAATTGTCCACTCCAACACAGTGGTTTGTCTGAAGCCAGCAACAGCTGTTATCCTATTATATGGAACTGGTTCTCTCAGTCTTGGGTGTGCAGACAAGTCAACTGCTGATGCAATTCTTAGGATAGGCATCTGTACTCAGTTCATTTCGGTGGAATGATTAATAAAATATTCCCCTGTCCACACTTGCTCCAGTATTGTACAAATTCCACCCTGAACCCTCCTCAAATAGAACTATAAACATTACCCACAGCATATCTCTCTATTATAATAAAAAAATCCTGGGACAAGACATGACTTTTTCAGAGAGATACTTTCATGTCCCACAAGACGAGACTTTGTGCCAAGAGATTTAACCATGCCTGGAGCCAGAAATAAAAGACAAAGCGTAGACGACAAAGTAGAACGTTGTGAAGAATTCAAAAACATTGGTGTGATACACATGCAGAGCAGGTTAGAGATAATGAAAGTACTAAAATTCAGAAGTCTCAGAAAAATGATAGTAATGATCACATTAGCTCAAACAAACGGTAATTATTACTCGGTGAAAAAACGGAACAGCGAAAAGAGATTGAATATATTATTCGGATTTAAACTTTAAGTTTGAGACTTGTAGATTGTCTAATTTGTGTTGCCATCAGGGAAAAGTAGTGTTTCTTCACAATGAAGAGGCGTATCTATGAGAATTAAAAGATTTGTTGTTTGGTGAAAGTGAAATCCACATACGCGAGTGGCAGAGACACAAAGTGACTGACGTATAGCACAGGCTGGGGGGGTTGGTGAGCAAACCGAGCAGGGGGTGAAGCCCCCTAGTAATGCAAACAAACAAAGATGATAACAACAGCAAACAAATGAAAGTCTAGCAACAACAAACTGTTTTGAATGGATATAGTCCTTATAGTCCTATTTAAGAATGATGGATGTTAGAATGGATGGCTAAGAGCACTCTCCAAACGGTTAACTGTACCTTTAATGACCTACCAGTAGACGTCTTCAGAATAGTCCAAGCCCAATCCCAGCACTGCTTCCTTCCAGAGAAGCTTACAGATTTAGATTCATCTGAATGACCTACACTATGAGGAAGTCATCAAGATTGCCTCCCACATCTCCCTTCATCTCTCTTCTTCCATTGAATTACCACTCTCTCTTTCTTTGTTCTCTTCCTACTTTTACAAGAACACTTCCCAGGTGTAAGTACTATCCCTTCCGATTCTTGATATTTTCCATAGGGTCCTTTTCAGGCCCTTTAACTTGCCACACCTTTCTAGCATTGCCAGCAAGACCAGGAATTCTAACTTATTAAATAAAAGACAGAGGTAGACAAGCAACAAGGATGCAGACTCTCCTGACGTGTTACACCATTGAACCTAACGTCAAATGTGGGTTTTGCCACTCAGATTATAATATTGCCGATTTTGGACAATTTTTTGAAAGGGAGCTCTGTGTTTCAAAGTTCAGTAATTGTTACTGAAAATCAAATTGCCATTCAAAAGGGGACTCTGAAGAACAATGTCTGCTGCGATTTTGAGAAAATACCACCTTTCACAGAAATGAAATGCTACAGTTAGAATAAAATTCATTTATAAAACAATGTAAATATCAATCCAAATCCTTGTTCGTTCTTTCAGGTTGCACAGCACCTTGTGGGTGATACTTGGGCTGGGCAATACAGCAGTTTTTCAATTCTGTTCAATATGAAAGAAAATCAATATGCAAAAGGTATTTCTAATCATTAACCACGCTGCCAGAGATCAGTGGGTGTTTCACTGTACATGTGATAATAGGTATGTTTTAGACAAACTCAAGTATGCAAATGTGCTGTGAAATGTGGCAATACATAAACACGTTTATATATGAGCATATGTAATTAAATGTTTCATTTTTTTTTGCTTATTTCTTTCTGTGTTCATTTATTTATTTCAGTGACACCACATACAATATCAAGTACATCTTGAAATGAAAACTGTCATTTTTACCCATCAAAGTTAAGAGGACAGCCTCTAGCATGGTCCATGTTCAGACTGGTGAATCAGCGGCAGAGTGCACATAAATGTTTGGCCATCAAGGGCCATGTTTACAGTGGACACGTCAAATGCAGAATCCTGATGACCAATTCAGAGCCTCTTGAATTGAAGGAGCTGCTTTGCCAGTAATTCTGGGCAATTTTTTTGTTACATTTTTATCCACCACTGATATGCGCTGTCACAACTCTGACTGCTAGCAAACACATTTATCATAACACATTTCATTATTTATGTCCACATTTAATTTTGTTATTTATGTATTGTGACATTTTACAATGCATTTACAGTAGAATTTCCCATTTACGAGTGTGATACGTTTCAAGACCTACTGCAGATAGTAGTGAACCCTATATACAAGTTGCTTTTCATTTACATACATACCAGCGGTAAAATTTAATTGACAAATTATACACAATAAGACATTACCATCATTAAATAATAAAAAAGTACATTTTATGTTATTATACTTGTGCTCTCTCTCGAATGAGCAGGATTCTGATGTTTTAGCTGAAACATTAAGGGACGATGGAGCAATGAAAAATATTTTGCTCACACGTACAATTTCAAAAAGGTAAGTGTTATTTTCACAACAATACTGTGCTAATGCAACAATAAATGTCAACAGTGAGAATGCTAGACGCTAAAGGTTGGTTTATACTTGGAGCATCAGCTTGGCGAAAATGATGTCAGACACATCCCCACGTGTTGTAGTGTACCTGCACACAGAATGGAGCGATGTGAACACGCCACCGTCCCTTCAAAGTAGTGAAAACATTTACTCAATATGGCATGCAATTTGAAACTTATGAATCGTTTATTTCTGGATTTTTCAGTTTAATATTTCCAGAGATCGGTGAACCTTAGATAATGGGTTATACTGTATTTATTCATTTCATTTTGTCAGAAATATTTCTTTGTAAATAAGGATTTGAATAAATCTATAAACTAATGAAAAGTTTGATTCTGACACAGTATACAGTCATGTGAAAAAAGTACACCCTCTTATACTGTAGTTCTATCATTTAAAGTATCGGGACATAATTAAAACACCTCAGGTCCTTACCAGGTTCTAAAATTATTTAAATCTAACCTCAGGTTTGATACAACACACAACAGATTCCACTATGTCATTATTTATTTAACAGCAATGAAGCCAAAATGGAGACGCCATGTGTGAAAAACTAAGTACACCCCATGGTTCGATAGCTTGTAGAACCTCCTTTAGCACAATAACTTGAAGTAATCATTTTCTGTATGACTTTATCAGTCTCTCACATTGTTGTGGAGGACTTTTGGCCCACTCTTCTTTACAATGTTGCTTTAGTTCATTGAGATTTGAGGGCATTTGTTTCTGCACAGCTCTCTTAAGGTCCTGCCACAGCATTTCAATCAGGTTGACTGGCCCATTGCAACACCTTGATTCTTTTCTTTTTCAGCCATTCTGTTGTAGATTTGCTGATGTGCTTGGGATCATTGTCCTGTTGCGTGACTCAACTTTGGCCAAGCTTTAGCTGTCAGATAGATGGCCTCACATTTGACTTTAGAATACTTTGGTATACAGAGGAGTTCATGGTTATCTCAATGACTGCAAGGTGCTCAGGCCCTGTGGCTGCAAAACAAGCCCAAATCATCAGCCCTCCACCACCATTCTTGACCGTTGGTCTTAGGTGTCTGTGCTGATGTGCTTGTTTGGTTTTTTCACCAAATGTGACTCTGTGCATTATGGCCAGACTTCTTCACTTTGGTCTAGTCTGTCCAGCGGACATTGTTCCAGAAGTCTTGTGGTTTGTTCAGATGCAACTTTGCAAACCTAAGCCATGTTGCCATGTTCTTTTTAGAGAGAAGAGGCTTTCTCCTGGCAGCACTTTCAAACAAACCATACTTGTTCAGTCTTTTTCTAATGGTACTGTCTTGAACTTTAACATTTAAACTGCTAACAGAGGCCTGTAAAGTCTGACATGTAGCTCTTGGGTTTTTTGCAGTTTTTCTGAGCCTTGAAGAATTTGCTAGGACATTCGCTCCAGGGGAGACTGGCAACTGTCTTGAATGTCTTCCACTTGTGAATAATCTTTCTCACTGTAGAATGATGGATTTCAAATTGTTTGGAAATGGTCTAATAACCCTTCCCAGACTGAAAGGGCAGCAACAATTGCTTTTCAAAGGTCCATTGCTGATGTCTTTCCTCCTTGGCATTGTGTTAACACATCCAGACTGGAAAACTGCCAGAACTTCTGCTTTTATTGAGGTGGTTACACATGCTGATGATCATGTGTGGCTGCTACTTGCCCTCCTACTTCCCATGGAAACAGTAAAGGTGTACATAATTTTCCACATACTGCTTCTGCATTTTGGCTTAGTTTTTGTTAAATAAATTAGGACACGGTGTAATATGTCATGTGATGTTGTTCATCTGAGGTTGTATTTACCTAATTTTAAGACCTGCTAAGAACTAGATGATTATTTATTCTGTCCTGATATGTAAAAACCTTAGAATTGAAAGAGGGTGTACTTTCATTTTCACATGTATGTATTTTTGTTTAGTAAAAATGACAAAAATCTACAATTCAGTACTGAGTTGTCAAATTGAAGATGCCTGTAATACACTGTGCAAAGAAAACAGTTTGAGGTTGGAGTTCTACTTGGAATAATTAGTGATATCTCTAATTACATTGTTGCTAGTCAAAAATCCAGTGATAAATATCTGCAATTTTGTCAAGTTAAATTGTTTTAAACTATCTTTAATTAAAAGAAAATAAAGATATCTGCAATTGTAATCTCAGCTACTAAAAATGTAATTACAGATATGCCTACAAATAGAAGTCAGAGGGGAAATCTGTCAGTTTTCACAAGAGAAAATGAAATGGCAGTGTTAGGTTCGAATGATGAACTTCCATGGAATTATGAACATGAAACTTTTACTCTCTCTCTCTCTGTGTATATATATATATATATATATATATATATATATATATAACACACACACACTAGGGGGCTTTGCTTGCCAATCCCTGGGCCTGCGCTAGCCTCTTTGCGGTTCTGCCACTCGTGTATGGGGATGCGGATGTACAATTAAAACAGATTTTTATTTTCATGGGAATTGTTACATATGCATCAACGCAACATATAACTGCCCGTCATTGAATTTAGTTTTTTTCTCTCTATTAAATAAAACAACTTTTTCGAATGTTTGGCTCTGAGATTTGTTAATTGTCTTTGCAAAAGCTATTCTAACTGTAAACTGTTAATGTTTTAATACGAATGGCATATCAAGATGTCCTTTGTTGTCAAATGTTATCCGCGGAAGATGTACTACATTACCTTTCTTGGATACATCCTTCTTTCTACAGTAATTTGTGCATTGTAAGACCAGATGTTGTTAACGGTTGTAGATATTCTTTGGGATATTGTAAGTTGTTGTTTTCATCTTCCGCACGATCACCACCAACTGTTTCAGCATAGTCTATTGATACGCATTTAACCAATTTGCCGTGTAACCGTTAGACATTTTTGGATGCATTTAACCAATTTGATGTGTAACCAATCCACATTTTTGGTGTTAATTCATTTGACTTCATCGTTTCTCTGTGCTAGGATTGCCTGTGTACTCATTTCTTCTGTTGATAACCCTTCATGATGAAATTCTTCAAAAAGATTTGGACATAATACGTCTTCTTTAATAGGGAACTTAAAGTGAGGAAAACGTAAAAATTTATAAGAGCTGAGATTGCAGGAACTATGTCTGACAAAAGCAATCACATGAATGAGAGTTGAGAGGACTGTGGTCTTGTTTGAAAGTGGTTGAGAGGAGGGCGGGACTTGAAAAAAATCTCAAGGCAAAAGTCTCGTCTTGCAGGACTTGAATAAATCTCCCTTCCAAAAAGTCTTGTCGCCTCAAAGGATTTTTTTATATAATAGAGATATAAATATATTCTAAAATAAAATAGGCTGTCATTCCCTAGGGCTTCAGTGGTAATTCTAAGATGAAGAAAGGTGAAATAACACTAAAGAAAGGATACAGTTAGTTTCTTTTAATATTAGCTGACACTAACATTGATACAGTATTGATGAAAGCTCCTGGCAAAGTGTGATGTAGTCGTTGGCTTCCTGCAGTTAGCTATGTCTACTCTGACAGAGTCCGGGAGGAATGTTTCCACAGTGTCTTCCATCTGTCTGTAGGTGAGCTTCAGATTTCAGTGCAGTTGCCAGACTTTTTTCACAGCCTTTGGTTCCAAAATAAGAATTTGAATATGCAATTTCCAAACATGGGATTCAGTCTTTTTGATAGTGCAGCCTAATTTTAAATAGAACATGATAACTGTTGACCATAAACTGATGGCCACCTAATAAGAGCTGCACTTGCTCTCTTTTAGTAGCCTGCCTGAGTTGCTCCATTTCTTTCTTCCTGTCAAATAAACGAGACATCACACTGATAAAGGGTTGGGGCAGCCACCCGTATAATATGGTATCCTGGCTGCTAAGTTGTTTCTTCAAAAATAAAGAACACCGTAGTGCATAATACAGAGTCCAAAACAAGACTGACACATAGGGGAAACGGTTAGACTTTTATAGGGGGAGACAGGAAGTGAGGTCGTATGGGTCTGGCTCAGGATCATCGGCCATTGGTTCAAGCCCGGAGGTGACATCACAGGGGCCGGAGCCGGTAAGGTCTTCTTCCATTGGCTCGGTCCCGGAAGTGACGTCATGAGAGCCAGGTGAGATCTCCCGGGAATGGTCTACAGGCAAGGGACAAAAAGAGTCAGTGCACTCTTAGCTGCCTCCCATGCGCACGTGTGTGACATCCTATTTCTGTTTTGCCCCCTCCTTGTCTCTTACTTATGTTGCTTAAATGCTTCAGCTTAGCCTATTCAGGGCCTCGGTTACCTGCCCTAAGTAAAATAATGTGCTGTGTATATACTCCCAGATCACAGTGGCACACTTTTAACCTTTGGAAACAAGCAGTAAAAAAAAAAAAAAAAGAACAGGTGCTCAATGCTGCAATCACAGGAAAATAAACCAAAGAATCATAGCTGGATCTTTGCTAAGGGTCTGTCTGTGTAGTGCCATCCTGTCCTCTGGTCAAGACTGAGACGCCTCCTTCTGGGATTGGCTGTCTTTACATGGTTTGCACTGGAAAGGGCAGGGCATCTCAGAGCGCTGAGGGTGGGGTCACTCGCTCTCAAGGGGGCGTGTTCTCGGAGTATAGAAAAATGTCTTAAAATTTGTAATTTGTACATATTAGAAATGTAGACACTATATTTTCTTAAGACGTAACAGTTAGGAGTTACAAAGCTCATGCCTGTATATTTTTAATACCCTGTATAAGCCACAGACCACCATTATCTCTCAATTTAAAAGTCTGGACATGCAGGAGAGTTGAGAAGAGATGGGCCCCTTGATAAGAAGGAGAATGTAAACTTTGGGTTGTAAATAATTGGTGAGGGCTGAGAAAGAAGGGGAGTGCAGGTAGGGCTTGTCAGACAGATATGATGGACAGCGAAGAGTTTGACACCCACCCAGCTGAGAGATAATGGTAGATTAAATAGGGGCAGAACTTGAGCAGTGAAATATTGAGGGGTCAGATGAAGATGAATAATGACTTGTGTGATAAGAATTGTAATAAATGTAAGAGTTTCTTTTAGTTGTTTGCTCATTGTTCCATCTTAAGTGAGTCTGTATGCCGCCATATAATAAAGCTTAATTCTGCAGTCTGTTCAGAAGTCGCTGAGGGCACTCCTGCTGTGTCAGCCTGATTCAACAGGTGCTGCAGAGGGAAGAGACAAGACTGTTAGCAACAGAGCCCCTTCTCGTCCTGGACTGGTATCTCATACCTGATCTGAGACAATAAGGTGATCCACAGACGCGCCTGCAAGACAACAGGTGCTTAATGTGCCATTTGAATTGGGACCAGTCATAATATAAATGTAAATACAGTCAAACAGAAGATTTTCCCAGAAGAAATTTAAATAGAAATGCAGCTTGTTATATGCATGAATTTCAGCTTTGCTTGTGAAGGTATTGGTTCCCTTTGAGAAATAGGTCCTGGTTTTATTGAAGGAGCGCTTTTAAACTTTAGGCTGAATTTGAAAATCACATTTTTGCTCCCCATGATATTTGTTTGATCTAGTACAGTCTTGTCCTTTAGGCTACCCATTATCTTTGTTTATTTGTTAATTTTACCCTGTTTAGTTGGCACTTCTCTTGTATTCTGCCTTTCTCAGCTGGATATTTTGTTTGGGCCTCTTCATAGTTTTCTTGCTGTGGCATCTGCTGCTTTAGTTGCTAGGCAACAACCTTCTGCCACTTAACACCTGGTTTCTGGCTAATGCCGGGTATAAGAAAAGCGTGTGGGCCGAGGTCATGGCTTTGACTTGAGCTTTGTTTGCCAACCAACCCGTTTTATTCTGCTCATTGGTCTGTAGTAGTCCTCTTCATTATCTGACTGTTGCTTCACTTCCAGACATTGACCTGGTGCTGGCCATTAGAAATACTGTATGAATTATGTACAGTAACTATGCATGTTGAACATCGACATATTCTAGAAATAACTCTTTCCTTATCTGCAAAGATTCCCCTCTGTAGTGCTGAAGGGGTGCAGTTATTTTAGTATCGGTCGATTAACTTTAGTAGCAGAAGACAATTTGTGGGTACACCAGTTCTTTAGGACATAAGCAGTGACGTTTGTGCTTTTCTGTAGTAGCCTGTGATTCCTCTTCTAATCAGCCCAGCTCATTGACCGCTGCTAGTATTCTTCCTTTTCCCTTTTGATCAGGTGAATTCTTTGCCATGGTCCAACCTACATATTTCAGATGGGAATGGGCAGTCCACCAAACTGGAGCAAAAAAACAAATCTCATCTAGGATTAGTATAGATCTCTGCCCCATTTGTATGACATTTAAATGGCAAATTTAAATAAATAAACAAGTTAAGGAAGTTTGGGATGTCCATGGCAGCCACAATGAAACCTATTTAATTATGTCATTCACTTGCTTTATTGAATTGCTGTTGACTCAACACCATGACACATTTCAGTTCAAAGATTTGTACTGTGGTGAGCTGCAAACCTGCTATAGTTGACTACAGAGCTCCATGAGTCATCTGCGCAGAGTCCATTTCTGGCCATTGTGAAAAGTGTGCTACTCTATCTGTGTGCCAAGCCCCACCTTCTCTGCACAGCATCACCGCTGCACTTCACCTGTCCACAGTGCAAATCCCACTCTTGATGCCAGTAATCTCAGTTTGAAGATTTGCACTTGTGGTGTGCTGTGACCATGTCATGTCATCTCTAGTTCAGAAGCCAAGTACATTTGTGAAAGAGTTTCAAGAGACCAGCTTTAATGGCAATGAGAAGCAGTTTCAGATTGCCAGGCCTCCGTAAAGGTAACATAATTCGGCTCACATAACTCTGGAAAAAGAGGTCAGTATAATTTAGGGCCTACTACTATCTGTAGCATGGACAACAAAGTATGATCTTAGGTTTTTCAGGTAGGGAAGGCAGAATTAATTGATAGATAGATAGATAGATAGATAGATAGATAGATAGATAGATAGATAGATAGATAGATAGATAGATACTTTATTAATCCCAAGGGGATATTCACATACTCCAGCAGCACCTTACTGATACAAAAAACAATATTAAATTAAAGATTGATAATAATGCAGGTAAAAAACAGACAATATCTTTGTATAATGTTACCATTTACCCCCCCCCCCCGGGTGGAATTGAAGAGTCGCATAGTTTGGGGGAGGAACGATCTTCTCAGTCTGTCAGTGGAGCAGGACAGTGACAGCAGTCTGTCGCTGAAGCTGCTCTTCTGTCTGGAGATGACACTGTTTAGTGGATGCAGTGGATTTTCCATTATTGATAGGAGCCTGTTTAGCACCCGTCGCTCTGCCACAGATGTCAAACTGTCCAGCTCCATGCCAACAATAGAGCCTGCCTTCCTCACCAGTTTGTCCAGGTGTGAGGCGTCTTTCCTCTTAATGCTGCCTCCCCAGCACACCACCGCGTAGAAGAGGGCGCTCGCCACAACTGTCTGATAGAACATCTGCAGCATCTTATTGCAGATGTTGAAGGACACCAGCCTTCTAAGGAAGTATAACCGTTAATAATTGTCCAGTTAAGATTGTTCTGCTCATGTTAAGAGACAGAGTATCTGAGGCTTATTGTGAGTAACTGACAGACTGAGAGATATAAACATGAAGCAAAAATCGTAGTTGGTGCCATGCTAAAGTCACAAAACCGGAGATCGAAAAGAAAAGCACAAGTAAACAAAACACTCCACTTGTCCACAGTGCAAATCCACCTGTCGCCTTTGCTGTATGGTCAGTTTCATACCCTCAATCTCCAGCTAAATGGAGAGCCCGTCTCTGGTCACTGTGAGCAGTGCATTTCCTGGTGATGTCACCTGATCTCTCTCATACACTTCATCCATCCACAGTGCAAGTCCCACCATTGTCACCAAGGATCTGCACTGGCAGTCGGAAGGTTGCTGATTCGAATCCCGTAAATGCCAATAGGGACTCTGGTCTGTTGGGCCCTTTTGCGAGGCCCTTAACCTGCAATTGCTAAGTGCTTTGAGTAGTGAGAAAAGCGTTATATAAATGCAAAGAATTATTATTATTATTATTACCAATTGAGTTGCTGTGGGCTCACACCACAAAGCACCTTAGTTTTAAGACTTGCACTGTGGTGATCTGGGATTTTTCTGGTATGAAAGATGAATGTTTTGAGGTAAGGTTGTTATACTCATGTGAAGAGACAGATTATCTGAAGATTATTGAGAGTAACCGAAAGACTGGGCCAGGCAAAAGTCACAAAACCAGAGATTGAAAAGAAAACACAAGCAAACAAAACACGGCGTTAAGTCAAGAATCAAAGTCAAAGGTAAAAAGGGATTCTAAACCAAAATAAACCAATCACTAGGGCTTTTTGAACCAAAACTAACTTTTGCTAAGGGCTTAGCTGATTTCATCCAACTGAAGTATGATTTTGAATGAAACCATCACTTTATCCATTCATTTTCCAACCCGCTGAATCTGAACACAGGGTCACGGGGGTCTGCTGGAGCCAATCCCAGCCAACACAGGGCACAAGGCAGGAACCAATCCCGGGCAGGGTGCCAGCCCACCGCAGACCATCACTTTATTCATACAGGAAGTCGGATTATGTCATAAATGTGACACTGGTGTTGTGATCTGCAGATTGCGTCACATGAAGAAATAAAGGAATGCATTAGAAAATAGTTCCAAAACAAGTTGAATTCACTTTCAAACTCTTACACACTTCTAAAAATAAGTTCAAAACAAAGAATAGCTACTAGCAATAGAAAAATCTCATATATAAAGATGAATGCATGTTTGTTTGTTTAGTATATACTAGCAAGCCCGCGATTCTCGAAAGAATCACAAATCCAAGAATGGCAATCACTTTCTGTTTGTGGAGTCGTGACGTCTTTGCTTCTGGTGTGTCTGAAGCGCGTTGTATGAGCCTCCGTGTATTGTTTTTATCCATGCGGTCTCGTCTTTGTTGTCTGGAGCCGTGACTTCTTTGCGTGTGGTGTTTTTGAAGCGCGTTGTAGGAGACTCCGTTTATTGTTTTTATCTATGTGGTCTCGTCTTTGTTGTTCTGTGGCTGTGTTGTTAGGTAGACGTCGTTTACTGTTAGGAATCATAATTGAACTTACTTTTATACTGAATTACCGTCATGTGATCCAAATATGCCACACTGACTGCTGGCACAGTGGATTAGAGCAAGTTTAGTTTACAGGTTGTGTTGTTTGGGTGCCACCTACTGACTCTGGGAAGCCGCTGGGTTTGACTCTGGGGCGCTGAGTCGCTGTGCGCATGCGCCTCGGTGCGTCCGCCATGCATATATAAATGTTCACTATTGAACTGATCTCCAACAAATTTTTCATTTTTACAGGGGAACACCATAGGCAATATTTTGTTCCAAATTTTTTTGTGTGGCCCTACTCTGGCAGCAGAGGTTACCCTGTCTAATATATACACTAGCTCGGGCTCGCTTGCTCTCTCTCTCTTTCTCACGTGCGTTCTTGCGCTCTCTCTCTCGCTCGCTCACTCAAGCTCTCACTCTCTCTCTCTTCTCGCTTGCTCGCTCTCGTGCTCTCTCTCTTCTCGCTTGCTCGCTCTTGCACTCTCTCTCTTCTCACTCGCTCGCTCTCACACTCTCTCTCTTCTCGCTCTTGTGCTTCTCGCTCACTCACTCTCTCTTTGTCGCTCGCGCTCTCACTCTCTCTCTCGCTCGCTCGCGTTCTCGTGCTCTCTCTCTCTCGCTCGCACTCTCTCTCTCGCTCACTCATGCTCTCTCTCTTCTCACTCTCTCGCTCTCTCTCGCTCGCTCGTGTTCTCGTGCTCTCTCTCTCTCGCTCGCGCTCTCTCTCTCTTGCTTACTCACAGTCTCAATGCTCTCTTTGTTCTCACTCTTGTGCTCTGTCTCTCCTCGCTCGCTCGCTGTTGCGCTCTCTCTCTTCTTGCTCTCTCGCTCGCTCGCATTCTTGTGCTCTCTCTCTTCTCGCTCGCTCGCTCTCGTGCTCTCTCTCTCGCTTGTGCTTCCGCGCTCTCTCTCTCTCGCTCGCTCTCGTGCTCTCTCTCTCTCACTCTCTCTCTCTCTCGCTCGCTCTCGTGCTCTTTCGTGCTCTCTCTCTCGCTCGCTCACTCACTCTCACGCTCTCTCTCTTCTCGCTCTCACGCTGTCTCTCTTCTCACTTGCTCTCTCTCGCTCGCTCGCGTTCTCGTGTCTCTCTCTCTCGCTCTCTTGCTCACTCGCGTTCTCGTGCTCTCTCTCTCTCGCTCGCACTCTCTCTCTCTCTCTCACTCACTCTCACGCTCTCTCTCTTCTCGCTCTCACGCTGTCTCTCTTCTCATTTGCTCTCTCTCTCTCTCGCTCGCACTCTCTCTCTCTCGCTCACTCACTCTCACGCTCTCTCTCTTCTCGCTCTCACGCTGTCTCTCTTCTCATTTGCTCTCTCTCTCTCTCTCGCGCTCGCTCGCGTTCTCGTGCTCTCTCTCTTCTCGCTCTTGCGCTCTTGCGCTCTCTCTCTCTCCCTCCTCACTCGCTCGCTCTCACTCTCTTTCTCTTCTCGCTCGCTCTCGCTCGCTCTCTCTCGCTCGCGCTCTCACTCTCTCTCTCGCTCGTTCTCGTGTTCTCTCTCTCTCTCTCTTGCTTGCACTCTCTCTCGCTCACTCATGCTCTCACGCTCTCTCTCTTCTCGCGCTCTTGCTCTCTCTCTCGCTCGCTTGCGTTCTTGTGCTCTCTCTCTCTCACTCACGCTCTCGCGCTCTCTCTCTTCTCGCTCTTGCTCTCTCTCTCTCTCTCGCTCACTCGCTGCACAGGAAATGCACAGGGAAAGACTGAACACGTGCGGAAATCATCGGCTCGTACGAATCGGAAGGGAAACTGGCTTGTTCGTCACCCGAGTGTGTTTGGCGAACTTTTTGGTCGTAACGCGATATATATATGCACTAGCTTTTACCTGCGACTTTGTCCGCGCGGGACTCTGTTTTAATATACTTTTTTTTCAGAAATATATATATGAAGTTATAGTTATTGCCCGTGACTTTGTTCGCATGGAACTTCTGACGCCATGGGAGTGTAAATATTTAATTGGTTTTTAGAGGATTTCTTTATAAACAATATTTTTTGTTTGTTTGTTGGGCGGCACTAATATTACCAGGCTCGTGGGCGAACTTACGCGTGAGCAAGCTACGTAAAACTGACTGTGGGAGAAACAATCTTCCATTAAATCTACACCAGCGTATTTCAGAGTTTGGCCCTGAGACTTATTTATCATCATGGTGAAGCATACTTTGAGGGGAAATTGCAGTCTCTTAAAGTCAAAGGGGAGGTCATTGGATATTAGAGGAATGCATGGCACGAACACTCTTTCTCCTTGAGCACACCCGGTCAAAATAATGGCTTCGATTACATTTTTATGCAGGGCTTTGACTTGCAGTCTAGTGCCATTACATAGTTTTGGTGGTTTTAAATTCCGAAGGAGCATTACGGGTGTGCTCTTCCGCAGAGTAAGCCTATTGTATGGAAGAGTTGGTGGTTTAAGGGAATTTAAAAACTCTACCGGATAGTTAAAGGCTTCATCTGCATTACAGACAGTGTCTATCGACTTGTTGACCATTTCTTCTCCGTCAAAGGACTTCAGCAACATGTCATTAATGAACGCAGCGGAGATGCGGGTCTTTTTAATCCTTGTGTTGTTATTTTTCTGGTAATAATAACCTTTGGCATATTTGAAGTCGAAACTTTAAGAAGAAGATACTTTTTTTTTGTGAAACATAAGCATGAAAATGACCACTCAAAAGATTTGCTGTGAACCTAAGTCGTTTTACAGGGTTATCATTTATAGACCGAACTGCATAGCATCAGGTCGCTCGTGCAAATGATGCACGGCTGTCGCTCACTTTACCGTCAGGCAGAAACAGAAACATCCCCTTCCTCATTCCACACATGCGCACCGTGTCGTTCGCCTCTTCTCAGTGGCAAGAGAACGGATATAGTTGACGCCTCCCAATTCACCTCCTAAGGGATGGAATTTCAAAAAATCCTTTCTTAGCGGTTATCCATGTCATTATAGGAATGCACTGTTAAAATTTCAGCCCTTTAAGTCCAGTGGTTTGGTCTGTACGTTGTCTGTCAGTCAGTCATGGAACTGTTTTATAATCTATATATAGATATATATTCCTGGGTCCTCCCTGCATGTTCTCCCCGTGTCTGCGTGGGTTTCCTCCCACAGTCCAAAGACATGCAGGTTAGGTGGATTGGCGATTCTAAATTGGCCCTAGTGTGTGCTTGGTGTGTGGATGTGTTTGTGTGTGTGTCCTGCGGTGGGTTGGCGCCCTGCCTGGGATTGGTTCCTGCCTTGTGCCCTGTGTTGGCTGAGATTGGCTCCAGCAGACCCCCGTGACCCTGTGTTCGGATTCAGCGGGTTGGAAAATGGATGGATGGATGGATATAGATATATATTGCACTGGCAATTCCATTAAATGCCCCCTGCTTTCCATTGAACTGATGTACCGAGTATCTAAATATGCTTGAACTTCGTCCTGAGACTGTTCTTTGGATAACGTTATGCGTACTCTGTCATGCCTTTTATGAATATACTTGTAGATGTACTTAATACTCATAACCGATGCACAGTACTTGACATTAATATGTTTCTTTCTCTCTGTTAAATTAAACAACTTTTTTGAATGTTTGGCTATGAGCTTTGTTAATTGTCTTTGCAAAAGCTATTCTAAAGGGAAACTGTTAACGTTTTAATACGAATAGCATATCAAGATCTCCTTTGTTATCTAATGTTATCCCCTGAAGATGTACTACATCACCTTTCTTGGATACATCCTTCTTTTTATAGTAAGGATTGCGTGTGTACTCATTTTTTCTGTTGATAACCCTTCATGATGAAATTCTTTAATAAGATTTGGACATAATAAGTCTTCTTTAATTGGGAACTTAAAGTGAGGAAAACTTTAAAATTTATAAGAGCTGAGAGCGCAGGAAGTGTGTCTGACAAAAGCAATCACACGGAAGACTGTGGTCTTGTTTAAAAATGTTTGAGAGGAGGGCATGACTTGAAAAAATCTGAAAGCAAAAGTCTCGTCTTGCAGGACTTGAAAAAATCTCTCTTCCAAAAAGTCTGGTCTTGTTGAAGGATTTTTTTTATCTAATATATATAGATAGATAGATATAGATCTATATATAGATAGATACTTTATTAATCCCAAGGGAAAATTCACACACATATATATAGATAGATATAGATAGATATATATATATAGATAGATATAGATATATACAGTCAAATTTGGGCACCCCAACAGAGATATTATATCAATACTTAGTTGAGCCTCCTTTAGCAAATCTAACAGCCTCTAGACGCCTCCTATAGCCTTTGATGAGTGTCTGGATTCTGGATGGAGGTATTTTTGACCATTCTTCAATACAAAATCTCTCCAGGTCAGTTAAATTTGTTGGCTGCTGAGCATGTACAGCCTGCTTCAAATCATCCCATAGATTTCGATTTTATTCAAGTCAGGGGACTGTGACAGCCATTCCAGAACATTATACTTCTGCCTCTGCATGAATGCCTTTGTAGATTTCCAACTGTGTTTTGGGTCATTGTCTTGTTGGAATATCCAACCCCTGTGTAACTTCAACTTTGTGACTGATGCTTGAACATTATCCTGAAGAATTTGTTGATATTGGGTTGAATTCATTTGACCCTCGACTTTAACAAGGGCCCCAGTCCCTGAACTAGCCACACAGCCCCACAGCATGATGGAACCTTCACCAAATTTGACAGTAGGTGGCAGGTGTTTTTCTTGGAATGCAGTGTTCTTCTTCCGCCATGCAAAGCGCTTTTTGTTATGACCAAATAACTAAATTTTTGTCTTATCAGTCCAAAGCACTTTGTTCCAGAATGAATCTGGCTTGTCTAAATGAGCATTTGCTTACAACAAGCGACTCTGTTTGTGGCGTGAGTGCAGAAAGGGCTTCTTTCTCATCACCCTGCCATACAGATGTTCTTTGTGCAAATTGCGCTGAATTGTAGAACGATGTACAGATATACCATCTGCAGTAAGATGCTCTTGCAGGTCTTTGGAGATGATCTGTGGGTTGTCTGTAACCATTCTCACAATCCTGCACATATGCCGCTCCTGTATTTTTCTTGGCCTGCCAGACCTGCTGGGTTTAACAGCAACTGTGCCTGTGGCCTTCCATTTCCTGATTCCATTCCTTACAGTTGAAACTGAAAGTTTAAACCTCTGAGATAGCTTTTTGTAGCCTTCCCCTAAACCATGAGATTGAACAATCTTTGTTTTCAGATCTTTTGAGAGTTGCTTTGAGGATCCCATGCTGTCACTCTTCAGAGGAGAGTCAAAGGGAAGCACAACTTGCAATTGACCACCTTAAATACCTTTTCTCATGATCGGACACACCTGTCTATGAAGTTCAAGGCTTAACGAGCTAATCCAACCAATTTGGTGTTGCAAGTAATCAGCATTGAGCAGTTACATGCATTCAAATCAGCAAAATTACAAGGGGACCCACATTTTTGCACAGCCTGTTTTTCACATTTGATTTAATTTCATACAATTAAATACTGCTTCACTAAAAATCTTTGTTTGGAAAACACCCCAGTACTCAGATGTTCCTAGGAAATGAAATACATACCACTGTCATCTCTTTTGTTGAAAGTAGAGTAAATTATTATGCAGGCTGAGAGGGGTTCCCAACGTTTTTCATATGACGGTAGATTATTACTAGGTGGACAGAATACTGAGCAAGCAATTGTTAGTGGATCAAAGATTTTGATTAGAAATGTAAAGAAATTTTGACAAACTCTCCAAAATATATGGAGATGTTGGATTGTTTAGAGCCTTATATAAAACTTGCTGTGCTACCTACTAATTAATTAACGTAGGCCTCAGCATTGTTATAAATGTTATATATTTACTTATTTTGTAATGCATGAAGTAATAAAATGCATTACATTTGTCACTCTAGCAGATTTTGCATCCCAGATATTTGTAATAATAAAATGCATTACTACAAATGTTTGTGGTGCACCTTTTGTTGTAATGGCAGAAACATAGCAACCAGACGGACACACAAACAGTAATCCTTGTAGTTGCTGTGCTACTTGTCCAAGACTCCTTAAAATCTAAGTAATCAATGTAGACCTCAGCATTAACATTTGCAGTGCACCATGTAATTCATTTGTCTTTGTTATATCCCAGTTGGTATTTGATTTGTAAAAACATTGTTAATGTTTGTGATGAGCCATCTGTTGGAATGATAAATGTAATGTATACAGAGTCTTATATGCCATCTGGTGTGGGATTCGCAAAAGTAATGTTAATGTTTGTAATGTTGCATCTATTGGAATGACAGATGCAGTGCTTTTTATTATTAATAAATGTTTATGCAATGCATATGTCTCTGTTACATGCCCTTTTGTATGGGATTTGTAAAAGAAGTGTTAATGTTTGCACCATCTTTTGTAATGAGAGCAAAATAGCAACTGGACAGATACACAGACACTTATCTTTTTATTGACTACAGTAGCAGATTATGTTCAGAACACTTATTCTGACTTACAGTGCCATTCATTTCCACAGTCCAGTACCCTGCTTTCCTGCCAATAGGTTGGATGGATTTTAAGTACTGATAAGTGATTAAAAAGGCAAATAAAATGTTAGGTAAATTCTCAAAGGTATTAATAATGCAGATCCAGCAGAAATCTGATTGAGGGCTCCAGTGGAAATTAGCGGGAAGACCATTTAGGACTGAAGCCAGGAAGAGCCCCTTTACACAAACAGTTGTGGGACTCTGGAACAAACTTCCAAGTGGTGGAGTTAAAGCAGAAACCTTGACAAGCTTTAAGAAGTCTCCAGATGGGATATCGGGACAGCTAAGCTGTTTGCAAATAGATAAGTGACAGTTGGACTGAATGGTCTCCTTTCATTTGTCATATCTCTTATGTCCTTATAATGGTGGAGAGGGCAAACTAAAGTTTCAGTGGTCCCTTAACCTTGTGGAAGTGAAACACAGCCGAGGATCCACCTGCATTTTCAAGGGAGATGGGACTTCTCATAGATGGGATGAACCCTTGTGAAGTGTGCTCTGCTCAGAACTGAAACCTTAGTAAGGGAAGCAGCTCCTTGCTGTTTTATGGACAGATTTCCAAGCTGTTACTTTTATTTAGTCCAAATTCATACTTCCAATGGCTAGGCAGAGAGAAAAATTAGTATTATTATCACTGTGTTTTATTATAAATAATTTCAGCTGGTGTTAACAGGTCAGCATGCATTTTAGAGAGGTGTGATGGCTTTAAATAGTAATTGAACAACAAAAGAGCCCCACTGGGGTTGGCTGAACTGACAGGTCACTGAATCCTTTGAGTGTCACGCGACTCAGCTGTGGTGTTTTCATGTAGAACTGCTGGCCAGCTTTCCACTGAGTCTTTTACAAGCCTCCATCATTTGCTTGATTACACAATTGTGGGAGGGAGGCTCTGTGTGAACTCTGAATGTGCCTTGTGTAGGACAACATTGGGCCCTCACTTGAAGCAGACTCTTTTCAACGAATGCCAGGCTTTCAAGTACAGCTTTGCAGCCTCAATCCGTGAATCCATGTTTGTTTTATTGTACGCTATTCTTCACTGTGTTAAATCGCATTTTTCATTCCTCAAAGCATTGCCTTGAGCAGTATTAAACATTGTATACAGTGTAATAATAAAACACTAAAAGGCTTTATATTGTTTTACCTTGCTTTATAATAAGGGCTGCTTGTGTACTAGGTGGTGTTGTTATAATGCAGTTTTTAGATTGCCAGTGTGCTAAATTTTGTTGCCAAGGTAGCTGTCAGGTGGAGATAGCACTCAAATGAAAGTCCCCTTCTGTTCGATTGTTAGAGCTGGACGTGCTTGCCAGCCAGCCAGCCTTGACAGACCTATCAGGCTGCAACAGACAGGGCACCGTTTTTGTGCATCTTAAATAATTTTCGTATGATAGCAGCTTAATGAATTACCCACTGATGTCTAGAAATTAAATAGCATGCGAGTGTAAGAAACGAGACAGACGTCAAATGAGACAGAAGAGAATGCTGCTGTAGCCCAAGCAGCCATAAATAGTTCTGAGCGTCTTAAATGTGAGGATGCAAGAAGCAGTCATAACGATAAGACGTGTTTTTATCTGACCAGGCTTGTCTGTTTGTTGACCACCGTGCACATTAAAAGCTGAATCGTCCATCGTCCCAAAGACCTGCATGTTACTTAACTGTCAAGACTTCATTGTGTTTGCATCAGTGAGTGTGGTGCATTTCTTAAGTCAAGCAGCTTTAGTGGCTTGCCACCTCTACACCGTATTGCAGCATACAGTGGCACGGAATAATGTTTACCAGAATCGTGGTGCGACATATACATAAACACTGTACAAGTCCAAGACAGGTAAAGAAGTATTCTGTACTGTAAATAGATACGTAAATATAAGGCTAAATCAAAAAGCAATGGCAATTTTGAAAATTAAGTGGCTACCGCAGTGGCTAGAAGCTGACACAATGTAACACGTTTGCAATGGCTTATGGCTAGTTCAAACACACACTGCGCAGAGCCCTGCCAAGGTCAAACAAACATGGACACTCCGCTTTGGGCTTGCAACATGGCATAATGAGATTACATTGGGCAGAGGGAGTAAAACCTGTTGAAATTCACCAAAGGATGTTGGCTCAGTGCGGAAGTGAAAACAGCACGACTCAATGAAATGTTCATGAATGGACAGGAAGGTTTAGAGTGGGAAGAACAAGTGTAACCGCTAAAGCCATATCTGCGGGGTATTTTTCGTACGTCGTTTAAATCATCTGAGATCAGATGCCTCATCTTGGATAAGTTAATGCTGATGACACTCATCCGGGATAGGTCGGTTTTTCAAACGCAGCCGTGCATTAGATTAGTCGAGCTGGATCTAATTATACGAGATGAATGCGCGCGCCCGCGCTGAGTGAAAAGCCCATATATATTGAGTCTAGAAAACATGATCAGCAAGTCTTTGATAGGCTGTAACAAAATGACGAAAGAACGGGTGCATTTTTTTTTTTTCCACACATGCAGTGCAAGACCTTTCATTCGAAGGACATGAAGAATTTCAAGATTTAATATGCACAAGGGGTAACACTGCAAAAGCAGCCCAGACCAGAAAAGACGGCTGACAAAAAGTGGCCGACAAATTAAATGCTAAGTAGTGTGCATTGTACTTACTGAATGCAGTGTTTCATTTCCTATGTGTCAGATTAATTACTATTTAATATGTCATAATTCCAGATCAAACGTGAGCACAAGGAGAACATGGGAACAGGTTAAAGTGAAGTACAAGAATATACTTCAAACTGGTAAATATTGGTATATAACTATTTAAAGAATTGTTGACATAAATAATCATATATAATATAAAAAACATTAATTTTAAAGCTAATAAGAAGGCAGACAAGCAAAAAACAGGTGGAGGTCCACGCGGTCCACACCTAACCCCTGCAGAAGAGTTGGCTCTCCAGCAAAATGCCCATCGCCCTGTTTCTGAGGGCATTCCAGGGGGAAGCTCCTCCTCAGAACCAGTGGCAGGATGCAGTGGTCACTTCATTTCAGGTAAAGGATGGTCATTGCATATATTTGTCCTCCATGTGTGCCATATGTATGTTCCATATAGCCCTCTTTTCTGTTAATAATAATAATAATTCATTACATTTATATAGCGCTTTTCTCAGTACTCAAAGCGCTATCCACACAGGGAGGAACCGGGAAGCGAACCCACAATCTTCCACAGTCTCCTTACTGCAAAGCAGCAGCACTACCACTGTGCCACCTGTGAGGACTGGGTCAGTTGCAGGGAATGTCATATCCCTTGAACTTGTGCCTGACCAACGAGATATTGACGAAGGTCAAATATTTGATGAAGACACTGTGTCTGATTATTCATCAGGAGGAGAGGTACATTTTCCAAATAATGTTTGATCAAACTCCATTCTGATCAGTCCCATGTGTCCCAATCACATTTGGAAATCCTGGTACAGTAATGAGAATGTTAGGCTGATTGAGATTCTTCGTGGAACTGTGGGTGTTTTTGCTTGTGTATTACCTACCTGCAATGGCATGAAACGCTTCTTTTATTGTCTGCACACGCAGGTGTCCAGGAAACACTATGAAAACCCGAAGGAAATATTTCAGAGCCAAACAGACTTTACGAATTGCCTGGCAAACTGCACTTTTAGTTAGATTTTCCGCATTGCCTACAGTATATAAAAAAGTGCCGCTTGCAAAAAAACTCAAAGCAATGCATACTGTCTGTGTGGTTGTGAGAGCCCGACTTCGCTGAGTTTGACTTCGAATATAAGGTCCTAATAAATGTTTGAGGTACAATATTCCCCCTCGGCTAAAGCGGTATCTTTCGAAAAGAATTTCCTCCAGGAGCAATAAAGGATCTTGCCGATCGTGCAAAACCCTCTCTATATGAAATTCTCTTCCTATAATTTGCGCACCAATATCAATTGGTTGCTCATTCATGAACGGCGAAGCCATGACTGGATGACTTCCACGCACCGTCACTGATCACGTGTGTAAACTAATCCTTGTTTACGTAGAACAGACCTGCGCCGAGCAGGTTTGCGGATTAGGATGTGTTGCTATGACAACACTTCCAGCAAGAGTTTCGAGAAACCAACAGATCCAGGATCAGGCCAAATCATCAACAAGTACATCCGGCTAAACGACTAATCCACGTACGAAAAATACCCCCCTGGTCAACTGTCAACATCACGCACACAAGCCCACATTGACATGGCGAATGCCTTCATCAGAAAAGACAGACAGATGATGTTGTTACACATTTGGATATCAGCCATGGATCTGCACCTACCAAAGTGCGGGATGACTTTGGGGTATCATAAGGTTTACACAAGATGGTTACCCAGACAGCTTACTGATCTGCACGAGCCAACAGGCTGCAGGTTTTTGTTTCAATAATTACTCTAATCATGGAGTCTTTGAATAGAGTTCATTGTTTAATTAGCTTGTTTTTTTCTTTTCTCCAGTTATTATGAGTTTAGTGTGAGCTGTACATTCATTAATAAAGAGTTTGCAGTTTTTTTTTGCTCTCTTTTGTCATTTTTCAATTAATTCACCTTTTATTCTTACAGAGTTTGCTCATAATAATGGCCATTGACAACAACACAAGTACTTATGGGAGGGATTGACACAGAATGATGAAATATTTAACAGCAGAAATTTCAAAAGTGGATTTGATAAATATTATTGTAATGCATCAAGTTCCACTGGGATAATTTAGTGCGGTTATTTATCTCTGTTTTTAAGATTAACATCATCATCATCTGCTTTTGCAGGTGCTCGGCTTATTTAAGCCATTACTTCCTAATGGGCTAATTAGTGGGTCTGACACTGAAGTAGCGCCAGCCTTTCATCATTTGGAGTCATTTGCCCAGGTGTCTGCTTTGCTCCTCATTAATTGCCTTTATTTGGAGACCATTAAGGGAGCAGAGAGTGTGAATAGGAAAACAAGAAAAAAGAGTTAAGAACTTTAAACGATGGCAACATTCCAAATGATTCTAAATTTCCTACAAATCTTAACTGCAAAATAAGAAAGAAAGAAAGAAAAAAAAGGACCAGCTCATTAAGCAGTGGGATCGGTGCGAGGTACTGACTCACTGGCTGTGAAACTGATTAGAACAAAAACCTGAAGCAGCAGGGGGCCCAGAACTGAGCTTGGGAACCACTGGTGCGGATTATCATTTGTCTCCGCGCTAAAGAAAACAAGGACAGAGATGGATATTTTTAGTGCTTACCTTCCTGAATGATGAATAAAATGCCACAACTTTGCAAACATTTAATGGCTAGTTTTATTTCTGTGCAATTGTCTTTAAGTAAAGCAAAACTGAGACCTCTTTTCGAGCAGACTCAAACATGATATAAACTGGACCTGCAGTAGAAACTTTTCCCATTTTTGACAATTTAAAGCATCAGCTCTTATAATCCAAATCACAGGTTGTGTGTTGTCTGGATTTGTGTTGTACAGAGTCATGAATCACAATTGTTCTGAATAGGAAAGGTCCCAAATTGTTTGTGATGGGCCGTTGTGGGCAGCTTAAGCAAACGTCTTTGCTGTGCTGCGACCCGCGTCTGTGGTTGCCACAAAGGGAGCAAGGATGACAATGGGCAGCAATACTATAAGGGGAAAGGGAGGACGATTGGCAGCAATTGAGGGTCACAAAGACACAAAAAGGGCAAAATTGAGTTGCGAGAAACAAAGTAAAAAATCACTCATCTAAATGTTCTGCGTTGATGCCTATGATTAAGAATGAGAAACTCCCGACTAGAGTGTAAGGTAAATGATACTTTTTTATGCAAGTGGGCATTTGAGTATGAAGCAATGTTGTCCCCATGCATAGCACACAGTCTTTTTTGCCAATATAGTAATACCTCAGCTAATAAAGTCAACTTGTTTCATGATTTTAGGTCATCATAAAAAACTTCATTATGTTAAGCACAGAAGGACTATGGAACCTTATTTTAAATATTGTATTGTTGGGGTGCATGTCATCTCACACCTGCAATGCCATTGCTGCCACTCTGATTTTCCACAGCTCCTTCCAACGCGGATCTGCGTGCGCTCATCTGCCACGTCTACGGCCTGCACAATCACAATGTCAGCACTTTCTGTCTGCCTGACTTGCCCCAGTTTGTGAGCCAATCCAAGTTGGGATCCTTATGGAGACTCCGTGGTGCTCATGCAAGTGTTTTCAGATACTTTAAGTGCTGTCTTTCCATGCCTCTTCTCTCTCAGCACCAATTCTTTCATGGCGTTAACTGCACTGATTCTGCTGCATGGCATTTCTTTTTTTATAGCTTCCACCCTCTTTAGGAAGTAAATTTTACTTCTGTGTTTTTGTGACATACTAGACAAATTATTTATTACATTTATTTATTATTATATTACTTTATAACAAATATTAAAACAACTGAGACCTCACATATAATAATTTTGTGTTCTGTGATAAAGGCTGCAGTCTGGTTCTTGGACTTGCACATGTGCCATAGCACACCTTATAAAGACTTTGTTATAAAAGTATAATCGGATGGACTTGTGCTTGGTGTGTGTTTTACTCTAATATTTTACATGTAGCATAGTGATAAAATATGCATAGCAAACATATCTTTTCTTGTAACTTTCTCTGCATCAGAGAAAACTTTTCACTATAATAGATGCTTGATTTGCTTGCTTTGCTCAACTCATCTCGTAACAGGTTTAAACGATTTAGAAGAGAGACTAGGGGCCTCCTGTGTAGGCAAATTAACCACAGGTTGTGGGTCTGCAAAGACAAAAAGACCATCACAAGGTCACAAGGCCATGAGTAGAATGATGATTAGGACTGATATTAGAACATATGTCGTGCCTAGTAGGGATTGATTCAGTAGGATAATGCCAGGATAGCAGAGGGCAGAGGCCCCTAAACTGCAGTGCCCTATTGATTCATGAGGTATAGCAGAGAAGCAAAGAACCAGCATAAAACACAAAGATAGAAGGGCAACCTGACCATTTTAACACATTGAGTGTCTGGACACCAAAGCAAGAGCAGCTGCTTACCATACAGTTTGTAATGATGTAGTGATTTGTTAAATTTCATTTGTTTTGCTTCTTCTTGATACACTTTAGGACCCTTAAGTTAGATAATGTTAGTCAGTAATGCATGAATGCAAGTAGAAGCATGCTATCTTGCTTTTTATGAACGCCTGTCTTGCCACCTAGGGTCAAGAGATAAGACAAGTTATTTAGCTGCAGGAGCAGTCAGCCCTGACAGTGACCACAAGTGCAGCTGTAGACTGGTTCTGCATCTCATCTAGTGGATCACCAGTGGATCTTGAAGAAAATCAGATTTGATAGGAACTGTGAACCATGGTTCTAATTAAATACTGGCACATTTGTGGTATTTAAAGAGCATGGATAATAATGTGGTGCTTGGCATGGCATGGAAAGTTGAAAGGGATTGTACTCCAGGTGTCAACCTGTCTTCCTGTGTGTAGTTCACTTTATGGACAGATTTTCCCTGTCATTGCATTTTATATTGCATTTGTGGCTGCCATTCTTTGATGTGGTAGGTCAGAATTAGCAGAAAAGGTGAGAGAAAGTATACAAGTCTGTATGTGGTAGATGGTCTGTGGGAATTCATATCATTGATGCAGACTTTGCCAAAGGATTCATCTTTGGTTTCATTATTGTTTTGCATACGAGTAGAGACCCAAAAATTTCTGTAACTGTTAAAAAAAAAAGAAAACTATTATAAATCTTGAAGCAATTCCCCCATAGTCATTTTCAAAAAATCCTCATTGAGATGCAGTCCACTTGTCCTGGTACTTCACCCACTTCCTGTTAACATTTTGCATAGGGTAGTGCTCTTTTTTCTGTTTTCAGAGCCTCCTACCTTTTTAGTGTTAGGGATGATGACGACATGATGCCTCAGGGATGTGAAGTTCAATTCCTGATTGTAATATTTTTACAAAGAAGGAGTTAAAACGGAGCATGTCAACGACAAGAAAGTGAATAACTTACCAAGTGACATTGGGGTGCTAAATACTAACAAGGTACAACCTGAGGTACGTGCAAAGACTTAAGTATTCTCAAGAATACAGATGATGTTTTCACAGTAGGTAATGAGGGACTGTCTACCAATAGTGACAGTCAAAGCAAACAGGAGATGAGCAAGGTGCCTTGAAATGACAAAGACCGAGTTGCAGGCTTTATGGGAACAAGATAGAGAGAAGCTGAGACATACCAGGTTACTAAGGAAAGGTGTACGAGGAAAGCTTGTCAGGTACATGTAGGGTAGGAGATATCAGATATTATTCAGTTTATTCTTTTACCTGTCATTAAGAGGTAAAAATAGCTAGTAAGCAGTAGTGTTTTACTACATTTCTGCTGCGTGTTCTTGGAAAGCCTTTACAGGATTTATTTTTCTGTGTGGGTGTCCACTGTAGTCTGTGGTTACAGTATTATTGTTATTTAGTGTCGTCCACATAACTCTCCAGGATCTACGGTTCACCACTAGCCTCTTGATTTGGCCGTAATTCCTTAATAGTGACCGTTTCATGATATATTCCATTCAGGTTCTTCTTGGTCTTCCTCTGCTTTCATCCATTCTTCCTTCTAGAGTCATCACTGGTGGTTTTCCTCCTGACCCATTTCTTTTATGTCCTATATACTACTATTGCTATGTCCTTCAGGAGATCCTTCACTACAACCATTCTCCTTAAGACTTCCTCATCAGTTACCTTCTGCTCCTCACCTTATTTTCAGTAGCCACCGATAACACCTTTGCTCAAAAGCCTTTATTATTCATGTTGCTTGCCTGTCCAAAGTCCACATTTCACTGCCATAGCATAGAACTGGGAAAATGTAACATTTCAGTCTCTGGTTACCTCCCATAATAAGGTCAGTTGGTTACTTCAGACTTTCCTGCTGGTCTGTGACTGTTGAGGCCCTGAGCCTGATAACAAAGCAGTTGAATGGGTGTTTTTATTACATTGTGTTAAGTTAAAGGCTGTGATAATGAAGGGCATTGTGGACCAGCCAAAGATCTTAGTTTTAATTGTCATCCATCCATCTTTTCAGATATTCAGTATGCCAGTCATGTCTACTGAAGCTCCATTTTACATCTGATTATTTTAAAATTCTGGCTTGTATGGTTGCTTCCTTACATTTATTTAAAAAAAATGTCTGCTTTATGAAAGGAAAAATTATTCAAGCAGTCTAGGCTCATCCAGAGGAAAAAAAGTGCCATCCTACATATGTCTAGGTTGTCATTTTTAGGTAACAGACTCCAGTCATTGAATGAAAAGGGTAATGGAAGTGGGGCTGAATACCTCTTAGTAATATTCACTTTGACAATAAGCTTTACCGGTAAGCTGTCATGCTTGACGTTTACTGATTTTCACAACAGCCTCCTCATGTCGGAGCTGGCAAGTGTAGAGAAAGGGGACCTGGACGCCCTATTCATGAGCAAAATATGTAGCGTTACTTGTAGCCTGGAGAGTTCTGAAAAAACCTATTGACGTAAATTAATATCTGATGAGCACTCCCTGTCACAATACATTTCAGAACGAACACGGAATTTGCAAATGGAAAGCACGCAAGTCAAGGCTCTGTCTTTCTCATCCTCTGTTGCCGTGCAGGTTAAACTAAAGTGCCGCAATGTTTCCATCTACTGCTTCTTAATAATAATCATTAAAAAAAGAAAACCTTTTTAAAATTCAGCATTATAAGTGCATTGCTTTGTGTGTTTCTCTGGCCTTGGCTGCACATCAGATAATAATGCTCTTTACGTTATTCTAGTGAAAAGAGTCAAGCTCAGGCAGTGTGGTGATGTTTTTTTTTTTAAACAGGAAAAAAAGAATTAAAAAGATCGTTCATTCCATAGCTCTTAATGACGCAGGGTTTGACCTTTTTTTGTTTAAAAAAAAAAAGAGAGAGCGAGACAAGCGACTCTGGTGAATCAGAATGTCTTTTGTTACAAAAATAAATAAATAAATAAGCTACCCATTGAATTTATATGCCATTCTTCTAAGTGCATCGAAGTCATTACGAAACTTTTACAGGAATTTGAGTGAGATGACTTGTCATAAGTGTAGCATACTGGTTTCATTGTAAAATTGACGTTTATACTTGAAATTTTTCTGCCATAATTCAAGGAATTTAAGATTTGCATTCATGGGGAGCTGTCTGCACTCTGTATGAATATCAGTTTCCAAAATAATGAAACCTTTGCTATGGATGGTGGTATAGTTTGGAACAAGGGGTGGCTGGGGTGCCTGAAAATGATAACATATAGTTTCACTGATCAATGTTTCTTCTAATAAATCTTATTTTATTTCATTCTGTTTGTTGGCCTCTGTGGTACAGAATAAAAGAGAAACGCATGGACTAATTTCCATTAAGTTTTGGGCTTTTTTTTTTTCTTTTCAGACAAAGAATCCATGATTTAGAGTCAGGCCTACCTTACTTTGAAGAAAAGCACCCGGTTGTAGTACAGCCGGAATATGAATTACAAATTAGTACGTTAAAATTTGAATTAAACTCGATGCTGCTTCAGAGAACTGAATTTGTACATGACATTATATTTACACTGCTAAGCCCAGTAAATTTATGACGTTGTGAAGCATTTGCTTCCATTTCAGTCCTAAACCCTTTAAACTCTGCCCCAAAGTTTTAGGTCTGCCTGTGGGACCAAATAATACTGAAAAAATTGAAAAACTTGCATAAAATAATTAATTTACCCATTGCTATAATTAAAAAAGTACAGCGTCTTTACATTAAATTGCCGCATAGCGTATTTTGATACCCCATTGCATTGTTTTCCTTTCTTCCCTCAAAGATGACCGCATTGTAACACAGCCTCCCAGTTTTCTCGAATGTCCTGATTCATTTGCTTGTAATTTGATGGACAGACTGTTATCTACTATATGAGAGGGCTGTTTCAGCTTTCAAAAGACACCACATTAAACTTTCTATTTTTTGGTGTTGTAATTTGGATACACAGTATCATTACTTTACCAACTATACAGTATATATATCTAGTCTATATTTAGTCCTGTTAGGCGTGCATTACAACAACAACAACAACAACATTTATTTATATAGCACATTTTCATACAAATGATGTAGCTCAAAGTGAAAAAAAGACAAAATATAAAAATAAGATTAGGCAATACTAATTACAATAGAATAAAAGTAAGGTTCCAATGACCAGGGAGAACAGAAAAAACAGAAAAAAAAATATAGATGGCTGGAGAAAAAATAAAATAAAATCTGCAGGGGTTCCCTAACCCTCTAGGCATTCTTCCTAACATAAATGATCGCAATCAGCTCTCATGGTTTACAGGCTTCACATGGAAGAATTTGATGATGATTGTCATGTGGACCTCTGGCCTGCAATCCATCAATAAAGGGACTGCACGGTGCTTTGATCGGGTGGTGCAAACCGGAAAAGAACAGCAGAGAAAATAGGGGTTAGAACGGATATCAGAGCCACAAAAAAAAAAAAGGATGATTAAATGCATATACAGAATATCGGGATTAAACTAAAATGTAGCTATGAGAAAGCCATGTTAAAATAATGAGTTTTTAGCAGTTATTTACAGTGCTCCACCGTACTAGCCTGGCAAATCTCTGTTGGTAAGCTATTCCAGATTTTAGGTGCATAAGAGCAGAAGGCCGCCTCACCACTTCTTTTAAGTTTAGATCTTGGAATCCTCACCTCCCACCCACCTCTATGCCGGAAAAAATATTGATCAGTCTCAAGGACTCAGACAGCATTTCTGCAATATATAAAACCATTTTCCAGTCCCTCCCTTTGAAAGATCAAGAGGACAGTGGGAAAAGGATCTCTCACTCAATATTTCAGAAAAGGAGTGGAAGGTAGCAATGCAGAGAAGCCACTCGCGCTCCATATGCGCAAAGCATACAATTATTCAACTCAGAATTATATATCGAGCACATCTGTCTCATATAAAATTGTCCAAAATATTTCCAGGGCAACAGCCAACCTCTGAACGCTGCAATCAAGTTTCCGCCTCACTGGGTCACATGTTTTGGGCCTGCACCAAATTAACATCATTCTGGACCAAAATCTTGAAATGCCTATCAGACAGCCTTGGTGTCACAATACTTCCTAACCCATTAACAGCTGTGTTTGGTGTTCTTCCAGATGGGCTTAAAGTGGAGAAGGACAAACAAACTGTGATTGCCTTTACTACACTATTGGCACATAGACTTATTTTGCTCAACTGGAAGAATCCTAACTCTCCTCTTTTAAGTCATTGGGTCACTTATGTCCATGGTTTTCAAACTTTTTTGAACAAGTACCACTCCGCAAGGACCAGTAAACTGAAGTACCACTGTCAATGAATCGTTAATTTACGCCCGTGTTGTTTTGAAGAAAAAGTCACTATAATTATGACGTTAAAGTGATATTAAACTAATTAAGGAAATGGGTGCCCGCGCTAATAAAAGCCGGCTTGGAGTCTTCCACGCATTTACAGTAGTATACTTATACAGTGATCCCTCGCTATATCGCGCTTCGTCTTTCGCGGCTTCACTCCATCGCGGATTTTAAATGTAAGCATATGTGAATATATATCGCGGATTTTTCACTGCTTCGCGGATGTCTGCGGTCTACAGTATGTGTGCTTCCTCAGTTGATTTGCCCATTTGAATTCAAACAAGGGACGCATTTGAATTGAAACAAGGGACTCTATTGGTGGATGGCTGAGAAGCTACCCAATCAGAGCATGTGGTTAAGTTCCTGTGTGCTGCTGATTGGCTCAGCGACGGAGTGCTGCATTAACCAGGAAGTAGTAATCTCACTCATTCAGCATTAACGTGCACAAGCGCCAACAGAAGATGCAAATGATTGCAGAAAAGGTAAAAGTTTTGGATATGTTGAAGGAAGGAAACAGCTACACCGCTGCAGGACACCATTACAGCATAAATGAGTCCACGATTCTTTTTATTTAAAAAGGAGGAAAAGCATATAAGATCTACGGCCGCAGTGTACTTTAACCAGGGCGCAAAATGAGTTGCAAGTGGACGTTGTAAGGCAGTAGTCTGGATGGAATCTGCTTTAGGGATTTGGATTGAAGAGTGATGGAAGAAGAACAACGGCGGTGCTAAACAGTCGCCTGAAGAGGCTCCTTTAGAAGAGCTGTAATGCTATCCTTTGTTGTGCAGTAAAATTAAACTCATCGTTATCGGACAAGTCGTCGTGTCATTTTTGGTGAGTAACCATAATTACAGTAATTATTTACTTACAGTACTTATTACATGTACATAGTTTAGTGTCACTGTACACACATTTTATTGTATACAATTTTTCTTGCATTGTACGTATTTATTGATGGTGGCCTGTCTGTTGTAATGGCTGTAACATATGTGATATCGGAGATGCTCGATATCTTTAAAATAATATTTAGGTTTTACTGTGTTTACATACATAATTTCAACGAATCTTGCCTAATATCTAAGAGAATACAAAGGGTTTATGCTGTATAATTGTGTGTGAAATGTTTATAATAGTTTGGGAGAGTTTATAAGGGCTTAAAATATTTAAAAATAACTACATGAACATATGGTTTCTACTTCGCGGATTTTCTTATTTCGCGGGTGGCTCTGGAACGCAACCCCCGCGATGGAGGAGGGATTACTGTACTATATGTATATGATTATATGCAACATATTGGCATTCTAGCAACATCGATTCGTGGAAAATAAAGGACCACACGAGTACCACTTGGCATGACTTGAAGTACCACAGTTTGAAAACCATGGACTTATGTTATATACTATTTGAAACTGGAAAAAATCTAATTCTCACTTAGAAGTTCTGTGCAGAACTTTTTTAAAACCTGGTAGGATCTAATTAATAACATTTTAGAATGAGCGTTTAAAGTACTGAGGAAGCAGATTCTCTCCCCTTTTTTTTCTTCTCCATTTATCTTTATTCACTTATTAATTCATCTATTTACTTATTTTTACTAGCTTTAAGTTTTACTCTGCTGGCCTAGCTCTCTTTCTCAGGGGTTGGGGTTGATTTGTTTTCAATCCTATTTTTGTAAAAATTGATTTACTTGTATGGAATGTTGTGTGATTTCAATAAAATCAATAAAATAAAAAAAGAATTATAAACAGACACTCATTTGAAGATCTAAGGTTATGATTTGGAGTGTAAGGTGAAAGACATTCTGAAATATAGGATGGAGTGAGATTATTTAAGGCTTTGTAAACTATAAGCAGTATTTTAATGTCAATTCTAAATGACACAGGTAACCAATGTAGTGACATCAAAACTGGAGAGATGTGCTCGGATTTTCTTTTCCTAGTTAAGATTCTAGCATCTTCATTCTGCACGAGTTGCAATCGATTGATGTCTTTTTTGGGTAGCCCTGAGAGGAGTGCGTTACTGTAATCTAGTTGACTAATTTCTCAGCATCTTGCAATGTTATAAGAGGTCTAACTTTTGCTATATTTCTTAAGTGAAAAAATGCTGTTCTAGTGATCTGATTATTATGTAATTTAAAATTCAGGTCAGAGTCAATAATTACCCTTAAATTCTTTACCTCCATCTTGACTTTTAATCGTAATGCATCAAGTTTATTTCTAATAACCTAATTACATCCATTTTTGCCAATCACTAAAATTTCTGTTTTCTCCTTATTTAGTTTGACAAAATTACTACTCATCCACTCAGAAACACAAGTAAGATATTGTGTCAGTAAATCAAGAGAGTCTGCGTTGTCGGGTGCTATTGATAAATACAGTTGTGTGTCATCGGCATAGCTGTGGTAGCTCACGTTATGCCCCGAGATAATCTGACCTAATGGAAGCATGTAAATCAAAAAGAGCAGTGGACCCAGGATAGAGCCTTGTGGAACACCATATAGAATATTTTGGGTCTTTGAATTATAATTACCACAACTAACAAAGAATTTTCTCCCTGCCAGGTAGGACTCAAACCAATTTAAGACACTGCCAGAGAGGCCCACCCATTGACTAAGGCGATTTCTAAGAATATTGTGATTGATGGTATCAAATGTGGCACTCAGATCTAAGAGGATGAGAACAGATACACGGCCTCTGTCTGCATTTACTTGCAAGTCATTTACTACTTTTAGTCATTTACAGTAATCTAGTCAAGTAAAAATAAAAGCGTAAATTAATTTTTCAGCATCTGAAAAAATGTAGTCCTAATAATCTGATTAATATGTTATTTAAAATTTAGGTCAGAGCTGATAGTTACCTCTGTAAAATTAAGGTGAAGCATGAGTCGTGACTGGAAAATGAAACCCTAAAAACGTACCAAATATGTTAGTGGGAAAATTTTTCAATATAAGAAAACATGCCTTCTCTATTTCTGTATATTTGTGACAACATAAGAGATGTGGAAATAGTCATTTTACCACATTTTCCTGGTACTGTTTTTCTTGCGGTAAGGATAGGTATTCTGTTAACTTAGGGTAGTTGGGACCATTAGCAGTTGTCTTTGTGCGCAAAATCCTGATATAAATACAGAAGTAAATCAACACAGGCAGGAATGGTTTAGTGTGATTTTATCTTTTGAGAGAAATGGTTTGGATATGTGAGTTTCCAGGGGGTGAAAATAAAATGATGAAAAAAAGCATTTACTGTTTCCATCGACCTCCATACTGTAACCAAGATACCTTGGCAAGCAGTGTGGCATACTATGTGTCAGAGCCATTTGTCAGTTAGTTTTGTGTTAAAGAAGTGTTTTTCTTAGTTATGTTAAAATGTATGCCTGTATATTAGCGCATAGTCAATGGGAGGTTCTGTTAACCTCCACAAGCTAAATTATAAATGGAATATTCTAATTATTTCTTGTCCTTCTGATTATAGAGTAGCTCAGTTTATGATCTGCCCCACAGTTGGTAAGGCAGCACGAAGGACAAACAGTTTCAAACCGTATGTACAGAACGTCCGTACTTAATGTACTAAATGAAGCCTATGAAAGTTTGCCATTGAGAAATAACACAGCCATTAAGTATACAAAGTTTAACACGAGAAAGCTAAGATTGTAATGAAACGGAGAAGGAACCCTTTTTTTGCCGTTTATTCTGTGCATGTCACAACTTTTTTTTCTGATTTTTCTGATTTGCTCCTTTTTACATTTTTACTGAATCATTTTAAAACAAACTTTATTGAATTGAGAAGTTTCTTTTGTTACATGTTTGACGCATGCTGATCCTACCTTGCCATCTCAGTAGCTATTCGACTTTGGGAACCTGGAAAAGACGCAGCTCCAGTATGTAACCGATTGTACCTCAAATTCTGTAAGTTACCTTGCATAAAGATGTCAGCCAAATGAATAAATAAATGAAGACCCGAAGTTGGCGACCCACTAAAAATGGACCTTTTTTTAAATGTATAGAAAAGGCTTGACTTTAGAACACAATTTAGAGTGGTAAATGCGTATACATCATGTTTGTGAATAAATAACTTTACCTTGAAAAGTACCAAACTTGTTCTTTAAAAATAAATTGGGAACTCCAGTCAACTCCTAGCTAATTAACAGTACATTTTATGAGTTTTAATTTGAAATTTTTCTGGAAGATTGTAATCACCCTTGTCCATTTCAGCTCTTTAATTTAATTTAATTTAATTTAATTTAATTTATTCAAGATACCTCTGTGAAAAGTGTGTTTTTCCAACTTATTTCACATGACGTGTCCCCAAATTCAGCAAAATCATTACACTAGAAGCGGAGTTGTTTCAAGTGAGAAGACAAATTGACACATAGACTGTGAGAAGCAAGGACAACAGTAGGGGCTTTCAGATTTTTAAGCGTATTTGCCTAATTCATGGTATAATTACTAACATTGTTGATTTTAAACATTTAGTGTAGCATCAGGGGCTCACTTTCCCAACTGCCTGCCTACTGTCCTACAACACCTACACCACCACGATTTGGCCATCTTCCTCTTTCCTTTCCTTTAACCTCCCATTCTCTTCTTTAGTTTCTCCCTGATTTTGCTGTTCAGACTCCTGTTTGACCAGCACATGACCGATCCACACACATTTGTACGTAAATTAGACTAGAAGCGGTCAAGCTCCCCAATCAACCTCAGAATGGCAAGTGCACATTCCCCCCTGCACCTGCGCGCTCCAGGACTTCCTATTAATTATTTAAAAAGCACTGCACCATGAACCTTTCTCTAAAATGTAGTTTAGCAAGTATCGAAAACATTATGCATGCTATGATCTGAATTTATCCACACTGTTTGTGTGACTATCTGTGAGTTTATCCAATTGATATCTCTCTGTTATTCCATCAGATGGCACATCTCAAACACTAACACTGCTTTTACGAACTCTATACCAAATGGCATATAACAAAGTCATAGGCATTGCATTTGTCATTCGAACAGATGGTGCATCACAAACATTTGTAGTAATGCATTTTATTACTACATTTTTATTTCTACATGCATTACAAAATACATTGCAATAGATGGTGCACTGCAAATGTTCAGGTCTGTGTTGATTACTTTGATTTCAACCTGTCTTATTCGGCTAGCACAGCTAGTTTTTAATATTTTCTGACTGACCACCAGGTCTTTTTAGTCTAGGTTCCCATGTAGAATCCAATTTTGTTACTTAAAAATATTGATAGCCTATTTTAGAACTTTATTAATGGTGCCACAGTAAGGCATTGCACATTTATTTATATTCATTACTAGCCGTCCCCTGCGGCTCTACCCGTGTATTAGTGAAAAAGGACAGTGAGGAGGGCCCTGCCCGGCCCCCCAACTTCTGACATCATGTCGGCCCACAGCCTCTGTCTTGGATTAGCGTGAATATATCGCTCTTGCAAGAGAACTATGATTCTTAGCGCAATGAGAGAAGTCGCAAAATCAACCGGAATGTTCAAGCAAATTATAGAAAAAAACCTGATCTAAATCTGTGAAGTAGTTCTCTTGCAAAAAGCGGACAGACAGACAGGCGTTGGATTTTTATATATATATATATATATATATATATATTAGAGAGAAAGAGAAAGAGATTAGCACTCCTGTTATGCTTGTGTTTATCATTGCTATGGTTTTGCTACCCAAGAATCACCAGGAGAGCATTTTAAAGGTTGGCGCAATGACCTTCCTGGTCATTCCCGAGACTGAATTAACTTCCAAGAGTTATCAAGTGCATTTCTTTAGTTGACTTTAGTGTTCTGGGGCGTCATGTATAACACTGTGTGTAGAACTCCCACTATAACATGGTGTAAGCACAAAGTGGGAATGTGCGTACGCATAGAAAAATCCAGATGCAGGAATCTGTACATACGCAAACTTCCAAGTTCTTCCGCTACATAAATCCCGATCAGCGTGAAAAGTAACGCACGTGCACACGCCTTCTGTCCCGCCCCAACTCCTCCCAGAATCATGTCTCTTTGAATATGCAAATCAATATAAATAGCCCTTAAGCTCAGCCTTCTGTGAAAAGACAATGGGAAAAGCACGGGGGAAAATATAAGAATTTCAGCGAATACCAAGTGGCGGCAAAGAAAAACGTACTATTTGTTGGTTTAAACAATGGGATAAACAAGAAAAGGAAGTTGATCGAGTGACATAACGTGTCGGAGAAACTTGAAAGCTCAAGTTCACAAAGTTGCACAGTGCCCAAAATAAAAAAGAAGTTGTCAGATATCAAATTCGCCGTGAAAAGCCAAGTCATAGCCCACCGTCTGAGTTTCATATGAAAGCTTATTAGGGTACAGAGAAAACAAAATAGGCACACAGTGGGATAAAGCATGAAATGTCAACTTTAATCTCGAAATTTCCACTTTGATCACGTAGTTTATTTTGTCATTAAAGTAGAACATCATAAACTTCATCTTAAAATCATTTAATTTACTAGTGTCTCAAATCCCATCGTAACTAAAGTAGCATGTTAAATGCTTTGTTTTGTATTTGATCTTCTATGTGCTTTATGTATGTGTGAATCACTACGTGCTTACCGGCTTTCTCTTCCTCCGACAGGACACAAAATCCATTACGTTCGTAATATTACAGCTCTCTGAATAATTAAAATACTGAGATGTATACTTGATATAATTTTCATGACGATAGGAGTTAAAGCATGTTATTAAACATGGGAACACGGTGGCACAGTGATTGTGCGTGACCTTCTATGAATTTATTGCAGCAGTGCTGTCTCTTTCAAACATACTAACCCCCAATTCCTGTCCTTACCTTTCTTTCTCCAAATACCCAATTGCCACACAATCAGCTCTGTAATAGGCATTAAGCCATCTGTTAGGTTAGAACTCAGATTCTTCAAAACTTTTAAGGAACACTGAAATATCTTCGTAGTACGTTTAATTATTCTATCCTTCACGCCAGTCCCAGTGAAGCATACAGTGCGAGGCAGGAACGAGCACCAGATCCTTGCTACCCTAGCGACACCGTGTCCTCACATGTTTGATTATTAACAATATAGATTATTTAAATGAAGTTAAAGTTTTATCTGTATAATATAATAAACATATTTTGCTGCATTTCATTTTAAAAATGATATCATCACCATATGTAAATACGCGCTTTATAAAGTGGCTCAGGTTGTGCAATATTATAATTGTAGTGCAAGTTTACAGTGAGGTGATTGTACTTATAAGTCCAAACAGTTCTACAAGGAGCACTTGATGAACTGATTGATTGCATTTAGAGCTCTTGGGATGAAACTCTTTCTGAACAGTGAGGTCCGTACAGGAAAGGTTTTGAAGCGTTTGCTGTGTGAGAAGCAGTTTAAATAGGAACCATGGCTGAGGCAGCGTGTGCTTGATGCTGTATACCGATAATTCTCTTTCTGATCAGCTGCTCCGAGTGGTGTAGTGAGAGTAATATGGAAAAAGATGATCCGCTGTGGCAACCCCTAACGGGAGCAGCTGAAAGAAGTAAAAGAAGGTGCAGTAAGAGTAACAACGTTAAAGCAGTTATGGTATTTGGAATAGTTTGACCATTCCGTGGACCATTATATTGTTACTGGTTAATTACAATCAGATGCATTAAACTAATAAACAATATGCAGCTAATTTCAGTGTATTTATAAAGCCGCGTCAGGGATGTGGATCTGAAAAAGAAAGGGTAACCACACAAGAACAGTAGCACTTCTTTGACGCTGGGTCCCACCAGTCTGCAAAACCGAGCGGAGAACTTGCATACGGCAGGGTATTAGGTACCGTGGAAATGTGCGTGGCTTTACGTCATGTTTAGGTTTTATACATCGCGATTTGAGCGTGGAAGCGTTTGTATGCAACATTTCTGTGCGTATGCACCATTTATACATGAGGCCCCTGATCTTTGGCACAACTTTCCAACTTTCATTTCTGGTTATTGTTTTGACTTGGAGATTTGTCTTTTTATTTAACTGATCTATTGGTGCTTAGGGGCGACTGCAGGACATTGATTGGCCTGTGTGTTCATGTCTTGATAGTCCAATTTCAAAAAGCATGGCATTAAAATATATGTTAAAATTATTTAGAGATCAGTTTTTTACTAGCACTAGTGTAATCCATGTGAAAACAGCTCAGCCTGATATTACCCTACTTAGTGATTGTAAATAAAACCAACAAATTGACAAAAACGACCCATGACACTGATTTATTCTAAACTTGATAGCAGTGAGAGTGCAGCATTGTAGCGGAAGGCCATGTCACGTTTGACGACTTTTCCAGTGATTTTCATTTGTTCTGTTCAAGGGCAAGATCTAGTGGAGTCAGAAGCAGTCGTCTAGTCTGTCATAGCTGCGACAACCAACAGATGCTCATCAAGAAGTACAATTAATCCATGTAATGCAGAGATGAGGAATAAGGAACATGGGTGTTTTGGACCCCTCAAATGGAAGAGAGGCTTCTCTGTCTGCAGTCTCAGGTTTTATGTACCATGACGGAATGAAAAAAAAGAAAAGAACTGTCCGAGATTGCAGCTGAATTCGCCATAGCTGTTTAACCTTCATGTGGTGCTGGCTCAGTCAGAAGAATTGTCTTTAGTCATTGACACACCCCAGTGCCACGCTTGTTGGCAGCATTGTGATCTATTTGTACTTGTAATGGATCACTACATGTGGACACTGAGCAACTCTTTTTGTTCTTATTAATTTTTGTATTCTGAGTGTATTTCTCATGTTTTCTGTCAATGTGACTGACACAGTGTGAATCTGTCAGTTCTCCTCATTTCACATTCTGCACCTGTTGAGCAGGATTCTGTTACGTGATGAGCCTGAAGTGTAAATTCCTGCTTGAAAAGTGAAGGAGATAAAAGTTTCTCATTAAGGAAGATGCTGAGGCCTTTTGACTTGATGTAATTGTTTGTTAAAGTGCATTGTAAAGATGTTCATTAGCCCTACATTTAAATGGAGGCTCTGGCTTTTGTTCTTATCACCTAAGTATTATTGACTTGGCTGATGATCTTGACAGTCTTTATTTACACTCATTCTAATGGGATGTCGAGCCTCTTTTGTGTCACCAGTTAAACTTAAACGCACTTCTTTGGATTGTAAGATTAAAGTAGAGAACCTGAGTGCAATATACAAAATACACACAGACAGCCTCCATCTGTGCTGGTCAAATGTTGAGCCCTAAGATGCTCCTCAGTGTCCATAGCTCCTTTAAATATCTTTAAACTTAGAGGATGGTGGGGTCCCTTTTAGTTTCCAGACCATGTGACCCTTGGTGTCCATAGCATGGTGGGATGGGGGGATTTCACAGTTTCATGAACAGCAGCCCTCAGTGTCTAGCTGTGCTAGTCGAAGCCCATATAGAGCACTAGGTTGTTTCCCATTTGCCCTTTTGCACTTTGTCAAGGGTGCTTTTCGATGTCCATAGCATGCATTTAAAAATGATTAACCTTCAAGGAAGTTAGGGGTCTGTTCTGCTCAGTTTCAAGACCATGTAACCTTTTGTGTTAATTGCATGGTGAAATTGGGGGATTCAAGAGTTTCATGAGTGACACCACTTGGTATTTAGCAGTGCTGGTCAAAGCCGGTATGGAGCTCTTGGCAGTTTTCCGCGTTCCCCTTTGAGTTTCATCATGGGCACGCCTTGGTGTCACATTCACATATTATTAACTTTTGAGGATGGTGAGCAAGTGACACACCATCTGTGGTCTAGCGACCCACATCCTGCTTACAGAGGAATCAAAGCATTATGCACATCTAAATCTGTTCCTTGGATAGTCGCAGTCAGGGCAGCTGATGGAACATTCCTTACGGATGCCACTGCAGTTGTGACCCACTGGGCCGGCTACTTTGAGCAGTTGTTCAAAGCTGATAGGACGTTGGATATCTCTGGGTTCACAGTTCTTGAGGCTGATCCTCCGATTAGCTGTGAACCACCCAATCTCACTGAGATTGCACAGGTGGTGAACCAGCTGAGGGGAGGAAAGGCTGCAGGGATCTGTGGTATCCGGGGTGAACTTCTCAAGGCTGGTGGTAAGGCTGTTCTCCTGGCATTGAAAGCAATCTTTTCTTCCATTTGGGAGACTGGCATCATCCCAACTGACTGGAAAACTGGACTTATCGTCCCTATCTAGAAAGGGAAGGGTGATCGCCTGGACTGCAGCAACTACAGGGGGATAACACTGCTCGTGCTGCCGGGTAAGGCCCCTGCTAGGGTCGTCCTCAATAGGATCCGTGATCACTTGCTCACCTACCAGCGACCGGAACAGTCTGGTTTTACGCCTAAGAAGTCTACCATCGACTGCATCCTGGCACTGAGGGTTCTCATGGAGCTCAAACGCGAATATCAGCAGAGTTTCTTTGCAGTCTGTCGATTTTCGCAAAGCGTTCGACTCAGTTGATCGAACTGTCCTGTGGGACATCCTGAGGGTTCGCTGGATCCCCTCGAGGTTGCTGGATATCATGGCCGGCCTGTACACTGGTACTGTGAGTGCTGTGCAGAGTGGAGGCAGAACCTCTGCATTTTTCTCAGTTGATTCTGGGGTCCGTCAGGGGTGTGTTCTTGCTCCTACTCTGTTCAATGCTTGTATGGACTGGGTGTTGGGCAAGGTCGTGGGGTCCAGCGGCTGTGGGGCATCTGTTGGTGAAGAAAGATTCACGGATCTTGACTTTGCTGACAATGCTATGATCTTCGCTGAGTCAATAGAGGCTCTAATCGGTGCGCTTGAGAGACTGAGCGAGGAGTCTGAGTGTCTGCGCTTGTGAGTGTCCTGGATAAAAACCAAGATCCAGGCCTTTAATGACCTCTTAGGTACAGTCACCATCAGTGACCTTGTCGAGAGGTTTACTTACCTTGGCAGTGACATTCATGTCTCTGGTGACTCTTCCTATGAAGTCAGTAGACAGATTGAGAGAGCATGGGGGGTCATGAGGTCGCTGGAAAGGGGTGTGTTGCTCTCCCAATATCTATGCAAAAGGACGAAGGTCCAAGTCTTTAGAGTCCTGGTGCTTCCTGTCTTGTTATATGTTTGCGAGACATGGACGCTATCCAGTGACCTGAGATGAAGACTGGACACCTTTGGTACTGTGTCTCTCCGGAAAATCCTTGGGTACCGTTGGTTTGACTTTGTATCGAATGAGCAGTTGCTCATAGAGTCCCAAATGAGGCACATTACCTGCATTGTGAGGGAGTGCCAGTTACGGCACTACGGCCATGTGGCGCATTTCTCTGAGGGTGATCCAGCTCATAAGATCCTCATTGTTGGGGACCCGAGTGGCAGGACCAGGCCAAGGGGTCACCCACGTAACACCTAGCTGCGGCAAATAGAGGGTCATTTCCGGAGGGTGGGACTGGACCACGTTTCTGCCTGGGGGTTTGCCAACCGGGATCCTGAGTTGTTTCGTTGTGTAGTGGGTACGGCAACACACTGTACCAGTGTATGCTCCCTAACTTGACTTGGCTTGAGGATGGTTGGACCCCCTCTCAGTGCCCATAGCATGCACCTCTTGATATTCATAGCATGGCAGGATGTGGGATGGAAGGGCATTTGCCTAGGTCGCATATTGGATTGACTGTCTCTGTCAGTCTGACTGGGAGTCCAACCGAGACCCCTGTGAGGCATCAGCTAACTACTGGACTATTGTGCCACCCTAGTTCTTGCTTGGTATTCCTTAATGTGTTAATGCTGGCATCACCTGTATGCTTTATAGAGACTCAAGCAAGTACACAGATTTGTGGCACTAGGAAAATGTGAACCGTAATTTGTTAAATATGCTACACTCTCAAGTAACGATTTCTTTGACAGTACTGATAGGCATCAAGTGTGGCATGCCCAGGATGTGATAAATTCAAAAATCTTTTCCTGTCCTTCCTCAAAGACCACTGGCTTTGTCATTCTCCTTGAGGGATTTTCATGTGATCTACATCTAAGATTCAATTTAAACTCATTTTCATTTTCTGTTTTATCTTGTCATTTTAATTTGCTTTATGATCCTGACCAGTTTATGCAGAAGATTCTGTGGATAAGCTTTGGCTTACAGTGCTGCACCTTCACCTTAGTCCTCTTTTTTATGCACTGCTATTATATTCTCTTCATCTCTTTCATCTTCTTGTTTCGTGTCCTTTTCAGTAAACTGAAGCTCCTTTTCATTTTCAGTAGACAGAGCACCGTGAATTACAAAATAAGAGCATTTTTAAGACACTTTTCTTTGCTCCGGTCCTTGTCATGCACTCTAAATGATAATTTAAAATTTCTTTGAGAGCCTTCTGTCTATGCTGTGTTCTCTCATTGTTAGAATTCCATTTCAAATTAAGCCTTGGTTGAAATTTGAAGTGAAAAATAATAAATACAACTGAGACAGCAACCAAAGTTACAGTTTGTTTAATGAACTGAAAAGCGTCAAAAGAAAAAAGGGTAAATGGGACATTATAAAAGTTTGGATACCCTGCTAAGTCAATACAGTCGACGCTCCTTTTCTGTGGGTTCCACATCCATGGATTCAATCAACCATGGATCGTAAATACTTGAAATAGCAAAATATAAAGAAAGTTCTTGAAAGCAAAACTTGAATTTGCTAAGCGCCAAGCACTACACTGACTCCATGTGAGTAATGAGTACGCATACCCCGCTGTAGCCTCCCACCATTTCAGTATCTATATATATAATTCACTAAGCCGCCAGCGAGCAAGACACTCATGGATAACGCAGGATGGAGCCACGCCCACCAACTCTAAGACCATTGGATACGACGACAACTTGCAGAGCCATGCCCACCAACTCAGACGCAGCAACTCACAAAACACGGCGTCATTGGATACGATGACAACTCAGAGAGCCACGCCCACCAACTCGGACACAGCAACTCACAAAACAGTGCGTCATTCGCGTTCGTCTCTGCTACACTCCACATGCACCTCTGAGCCACATTGACTTTTCATTATTCTTTTCGGTTACGACGTACGACCACGTCCACCATCGCAAACTGTTTTACACGCCATGGTCTTAGAGTTGGTGGGTGGGTCTCTGTGAGTTGCTCTTGCGAGTGGGCACATGACCAGGCAGTGTGTATGCTTCGAGTGCGAGGGTGGACGCGACAGGACCATCTAAGAAAAATCATGTTTGTCGCAGATGTGAATCGCTGTATGCAGCGTGTAAAACAGTTTGTTTGTCATGGATGTGAATCGCTGAATGAGCGTGCGACAGCGGTCCTCCAATTGTCAGTTACGGACAATTGTATGTTGCCCTCTCCAGAGTTCTATCTTTTCATTCACCTACAGTCGTATCCTCAAATCCACCCCATTTGGACAACTGTGTCTTTCAGGAAGTGTTCACCCATCAATACATAATTATGCGGTGTATGCTACACCGCGGGTTGGCTAGTCCTCAGTATTTCTCCAACACTTGTTTTTTTGAGTATCATTCACCTCATCTCACGTCTCGTTCATTTGTTTGCTACTTGTATTGTGTGCAGTGTATGAGAGAGAAAGAGAGAATGAATTTTCTCTGTTTGTTATGGTGTTGGATTGTTGTTAAAATTTTGACTTCTGTATTGAAACCAGGTTTTGGAGCTCAGTACCGGTAACTAATCGGTTCCAAAGCAAATAATGGATGACTCTAAATCCCCCCCAGCTTACTGCAGTTTTCCTGTTGCACTGAACCACCGCTTATTTCCCTGGTGTGCCATGCTATCACTCCTCAATAAACACCCCCTTCCCTCTCTCCAATCACATGAAGGTATGTAATTTCTTTCCCTGAAATCTACAAAATGGATGTTTTTCCACATGGTCCCTCATGAAGTCACAAGGGCACTGAAGCAATAGGGGAAATGGGGGATGTCCTCCATGATTTCCCAATCACAATTCGCTCTGTGTCACTCTTCATGGCTATGTCCCTGTTGCACTGCGCCATGCACTGCACTGAAGCATTAAATCCCACTTATCTGTTTCAAAGTCTTTGGTAACAGGTGACCATTTCAGCAGCATTAGGTTATTCCAGATCCAGAGATCCTCTGTAATCCACCTAGGAACTGTGGAGTTGATGGTGCTTTTCATTCTTTTCTAGTGTGGGTGTGTTAGGCTGAATGGTTTCGATTGTCTGACTAATCCCGGTGAGATAGGCCGTGACCTCCCTTGACCCTGTGTTGGAATTTCTGCACCCGTAAAATTATTGATTAAATGTTGGGATTGCTGAATCAAAGCAACTTGATCTGCATTTCCTTTGCAATCTCTATTGCTTTACAGTTAATTAATGAACATTAAAATTGTTATTTCAGTGATTAAAACTGACATTAAAAACAACAGGATAGTTAGCACTAAATCCAGCACTGGGTTGGAAGGGGTATAATTATTTTGTCAAACTAAAAATGAATAAATAAAAAATGACTGCCTTCACAAGTCACCAGAGTGTCTCATTCAATTGCTTAGAAAAACAAAATTGAAATATGAATTACACATCTGTCTGCAAAAGAAGAGCTCTGTCCTAATGGCAGGGATCCAGATCGAAGTGAAATGAATGTGCCGGGATGCAACATATTCAGTCCGCCCACTCCAAGCAGATATTTAAAAAGTGAAAAGAGAACCCTTTCATTATAGTCCGTACCTAGCAGATGTGGGTTTTGTGTTTTAGACCTGCTGCTGCTACTGTTAAATGAATGTTGATACATAGATGCACTCGCGTCTTTGTGCTCGATTGCCTTTCTCTTCGTATGCTTTCCATATGTTTCGTTGTCACATGTCATTAGCAATTCAGCAATTACAAGAGAATAAGAGGCAGCCTGCAGTTCTCTTGAAGAGATTTCTTTACTGATGTTGTACTCTTAGATATGAATCTTGCCCACATGACATTTTTAAGGTTTTATTTGGAGTTGCAGTTACTACTAGTCCTAAATTTAGTAGTGCGTTATCATTAACACTATGGTAAATATCTATGGATATAAATAGTCACTTGTAGTTAGTCACTAATTTTTCTCAGCCACGTCTCAATGAGTGATTTTCTAAAGTGATGGTAGCTGCTGTGAAATAAGAGCTGATAAACATGAAAAGGAATTTGGGGTCCTAAGAGGGGGAAGCCCTGTATCACACTGAGAGGCTTTGAAAGGGTAAGTAAATCAGGTGCAGTGCCTTGACGTGTTCTCATTAGGTAGGCTGCTGATCAAATGACAACATCTTCCTGCTGCCTTCCTCTTTTGTGTCATCAGGAATGAAAGGGAAGGAGTTGGGAAGGACCTGCACCATGGTGATGTCACTCTTCATTGAGTATTACTTCCTCTGTCCTGGGAAAGGAAACAGTAGTAGTTGCTGTGCCCATAAGAATTACTTCTGAACACTTAGAACATATAAGATATACCAGTCGACCCGTCTTGATGTCTAGTTATACATGCTGTCAAGCTGTTTGGCGTGCCTCCCTATTTTTGATCCTCTGAATTAGTGTTGGATCAGTACTAAAATTTTGACTTTGATATCAAAATCAGCTTTTGAGCCTTGTTACCAGTACCAAAACAGTTCTAAAGAAAATGACAGATAACTCCAAAATCCTCATTTTACTCCAGCCTCCTAGGTGTGCTGCACAATTGTTCCCCTCCCTGATGCGCTGTCACACTACACACCACTTCCTTCTTAATGCCTGTGATGTTCCAATTGCATTGAAATAATGGTGGGGGGTGGGGGAGACATTTGATGCCGAAAGGACGTAGTTTTTCTTTTTACTCAGCTCCTTCTCTACCACTATGAATCAACTTAGCAACCCCATATTTGTGCTTGCCTCCCCTGCCCATTTATCAATCTCACCATCCCTTTTTCCCTTCACTTACGAATGAGACCTTGGGGTACTTAAACTCCTCCACTTGAGGAAGTAACTCACCTCCCACTTGGAGAGAAAAGTCCACCTTTTTTCTGCTGAGGACCATAGCCTCAGATTTGCAGGTGCTGATCCTTATCCCTGCCACTTCACACTCAGTCACAAACTGTTCCCATGTGTGCTGTAGTTCAGTGATTACCAAGGTGATGTTAATTTTCGAGAAAAATGACAAATTTCTATTACAATTGAGGATATTTACAAATACAAATACGAATACAAGCGGCTGAAATGAGTTTCCTCCGCAGGGTGTCTGGGCTTTCCCTTAAAGATAGGGTGAGAAGCTCAGTCATCCGGGAGGGGCTCAGAGTAGAGCCGCTGCTCCTCCGCATCGAGAGGAGTCAGATGAGGTGGCTCGGGCATCTGATCAGGATGCCTCCTGGACGCCTCCCTGGTGAGGTGTTCCGGGCACGTCTAACCGGGAGGAGGCCCCGGGGAAGACCCAGGACACGTTGGAGGGACTATGTCTCTCGACTGGCCTGGGAACGCCTTGGGATTCTCCCGGAAGAGCTAGAAGAAGTGGCTGGGGAGAGGGAAGTCTGGGCGTCTCTGCTCAAGCTGCTGCCCCCGCGACCCGACCTCGGATAAGCGGGAGACAATGGATGGATGGATGGATATTTAGACTCTTTAACGTTTACAGTGAGTCACACAATATTTAAAAAATGTGAAACAATTTTCCTTGTTCCATTATATACCCCTACCTCATGAAGAAAATCATGTTTCTTATGAACAGGCTGAATTAGGTTGGCTTAGGCTAATTCAGGCTTTTTGTAAATAAGGTAACTCCATGTCAATTCCGTTTTTTCCCTCTATGTTGTCATCCATTGTTTCTAGATTTTCTTTCAGCTCTGCATCAAAATTACTGCTTGCAAATACCTCTTGATCCTTCACATCCTGGTTCAGTTTGTCTGTTCTGCGGTGTGTTCTTTTTATATCCACCAGAAGTTTGACAGTCTTCTGCACTACAACAACAACAACAACATTTATTTATATAGCACATTTTCATACAAAAAGTAGCTCAAAGTGCTTTACATAATGAAGAAAAGAAGAATAAAAGACAAATAAGAAATTAAAATAAGACAACCTTAGTTAACATAAAAAGGAGTAAGGTCCGATGGCCAGGGTGGACAGAAAAAACAAAAAAAAACTCCAGAAGGCTGGAGAAAAAAATAAAATCTGTAGGGGTTCCAGGCCACGAGACCGCCCAGTCCCCTTTGGGCATTCTACCTAACATAAATGAAATAGTCCTCTTTGTAGTTAGGGTTCTCACGGAGTCACTTGATGCTGATGGTTATACAGACTTCTGGCTTTTAATCCATCCATCATTGTTGGAACATCATGGTGCTTTGGGTAGATGGTGGTGGCACAAGCCACCACCAATAGGACACCGGAAAAGGAAACAGAAGAGAGAGTAGGGGTTAGTACAGATTTTGAATGAATAGTTATTATAATGAATTGGATATACAGAGTGTCAGGATTAAATTACAGTGAAGTTATGAGAAGGCCATGTTAAAGTAATGTGTTTTCAGTAGTTTTTTAAAGTGCTCCACTGTATTAGCCTGGCGAATTCCTACTGGCAGGCTATTCCAGATTTTAGGTGCATAACAGCAGAAGGCCGCCTCACCACTTCTTTTAAGTTTTGCTCTTGGAATTCTAAGGAGACACTCAGTTGAGGATCTGAGGTTGCGATTTGGAATATAAGGTGTCAGACATTCCGATATATAAGACGGGGCGAGATTATTTAAAGCTTTATAAACCATGAGCAGAATTTTAAAGTCAATTCTGAATGACACAGGTAACCAGTGTAGTGACATCAAAACTGGAGAAATGTGTTCGGATTTTCTTTTCCTGGTAAGGATTCTAGCAGCTGCATTCTGCACTAACTGCAAACGATTGATGTCTTTTTTGGGTAGTCCTGAGAGGAGTGCGTTACAGTAATGTAACAGTTCTGCACTGTGCTCTGATGGTGCTCTGCAGCCAGATGGTGTCGAGATGGCAGAAGTTCGGGGTGTTGGTAATGGTTACTGACGATGATAAGGCCCTCCTTAGTTTGGATTCTCCACTTGGAAATGGCTGAATTTTCACTGCTGGCCTCATACCAATAACCAGTGGTAGCCAGACCGGATGTTTTACTGGGAAATCCCAGCTGATTGGGGCCTCGATCTGTCTTCTCAGCCTCACTGTGCGGTGGGCTGTGAGGTGAACTTCACACCGGCTTAAACTTTAGCAGGCCTTTAAGTATTTTTCTTTTTTTTTTGGGATCTGACTCTCTCTTTAGTTTCTTCTTCATGTTTTAAGTATTATTTGTGCAGTTCCACTTAAATAATTAAAACACAATTATTAAAATATTGAAATTATTAAAATATCTCAAATATAAAAAAAATGTGCTGTCAGAATAATGACCAAAAGACATCATGAAGGTTTGGGGCAGCCACCTGTATAATATTCTCTGGCTACAAAATGGGTTTAAATAATTGTGATATGTTCACAAGTCGAAGTCCAAAACAGAACTCAAGCCTTTGAGTTAAGATGGCAGCTTTGAAGGCCGGTTAAGGAAGTCACGTTGTCTCTGGAGTCGGAACCAAAAGTGACATCATCTCTAGGGCCGGAACCTGGTGGGATTTCCCGAGAGTGGTCTGCAAGGAATCGAGACAGACAGTCAGTGCACCCTGCCTCCCTCTGGTCTGTCATGGAATTACTATTACATAGGCCCTTTAGCTGCCTCCTACTCGCACATGTGTGACAGTGCTTAGCACTGACTTAGGCTTTCATCTCATGCAACGGACAAGACCATCTCATGTTGTTTTTCGATAAATCATTCTGTGTAAGGTACAAAATCCACGTACATCACACTGGCTACCTAACAAATCTAAATTCCTGCAGCTGGTGAGAGTCTGCATGGTGGACAGGCCTGGCTTCATTTTCAAATAATTTCTTAATTTAAATTCAATTTTGTTGTTAATTGAACTGTTTGCTGCACTCTAGCTGTGCTATCGTTAAGTTATGACAAGTGTGTTCTGAGATTTTCAGGGAAGGAAGACAGAAGTTTTGAGGTTGGCTAGTTCTGCTCATTAATTATGGTGCCGGAGAGTGGCGACATGTTGCATGTCGCTTATTACAGGCAAGTAAGAATTCCACTGGACTCTAAAATGTGACGATCAGGAACCTGGAATCCTCCGAAACTAATAATAGAGTGACTTGTACATACAGTATCTCTTTGGAAAGACCCTTTCTGCCTTCTTGATGTTGACTGCACAGGGGTCTCTTAATTTTCAAGTCAAGTCAAGTGCCATTATTGCCATATCATCCATACACCGTATTACAGCATACAGTGGCATGAACAGGACCACCGCAGTCCAACACATACATAAACATATATCTATAGATATAACCGATAGATACCTTCTGCCAGATGTACGTGGTACAAAGAGACCTGGGAGTGGTGGCAGTGGTCCTTCCCAATACCATATTCTTCACAGATGCAACTCTTTACAAAGATGTCTTCAATGGTCGTCAGAGAGGTCCCAATGGTCTTTACAGCTGTGTGTACTATCTGTTGTAGGACCTTATGTAGATTCCGGTAGAATATGGTGAGAATGGGGGTGGGTAGTCTAGCCTTCTTTAGCTTCCAAAGGAAGTGGAGACACAGCTGCGCCTTCTTGGCTATGAAGATGGTGTTCGTTGACCAAGTAAAGTCAACTGCCAGGTGCACACCAAGGAATTTGGTGCTCCTAACTAATTTCACCACAGAGCCCTCAATGAGTGATGGGGTGTGGAGAGGATACCACTTCCTGAACTCAGCAATCATCTCTTTCATCTTATTCACATTAAGAGACAGATTGTTACACTTGCAGTAATCTGCCAATCATCGTATTTCCATTCTGTAAGCTGACTCATCTCCATTGCTGATGAGACCCACTGCCCTTGTGTCATCCTCAAACTTAATTATGGTGTTAAAGCTGTACGCCATACAGTCATGAGTCAGGTGAGTGAACAGAAGTGGGCTGAGTACACAGCACTGGGGGGGCACCAGTGCTCAGTGTGATGGTACTGGAGATGCTGTTTCCAGTGCAGACTGTCTGGGGTCTCTGTCAGGAAGTCCAGGACCCAGTTGCATCAGGAAGTGTGGTAACCTAGTAGATCCAACCTCCCAATGAGGTTCTGAGTGATAATGAAGTTGAACGCTGACCTGAAGTCAAGGAAAAGCATCCTCACATAAGTGTCTCTTTGGTTCAGATGAGACCTAGAGCCAGATGAAGAGTAGTTGAGATGAGATCTTTAGTGGAACAGTTCTGGCGATAGGCAATTTGGAGACGGTTATGTGATGTGGGAAGATCGGCTTTCAAGTAGCCTAAGACTAACCTCTTGAAATACTACAGGGTGATAGTCATTGACTTCGGCATGGTATGATGGTGGTGGTTTTTGAAGCACATGTTGAAGATGTTCACTTTAATCCTCTTGGTTGTCAAGAATTTACTCTTTTTCATGTGAACCAGAAATGGTTAGGTGTTAATCTCCAATAATAAGGGAAGGTCCAGAAAAATGCTGTGATTTTTACCGTACATGTGCTCATCATTAATTACTTACTCAAACTAAATATCCCAGCTAGCATGGTTTGCAAGGCAGGAACAAACTCTGGGCAGGGCGCCAGTCCATCACACACACCAAACACACTAAGGGTCAACTTAGCATCGCCAGTTCACCTAAACTGAACTTCTTTGGACGGTGGGAGGAAACCCACACATACAGACACAAAGGAGAGAGAATGCAAACTTCATTCATATTGGACCTGGGACGTGGCCCCTGACCTCTTTACTGCAAAGTAGAAGCACAAGCACTGCGCCGTCCTGTTTTGGTAAAGTCTATATAATAAAGAGTATAAAGGAGTAAATAGGGTTGACTAGGACTCTAGTAAGACCAAACACACCCCGAAACAAAAAAAAAAAAGAAAAAGGAACAAAATGATGAATGGAAAAAGTGAGTGTTCAGACTGCAAACAGAGAAAAGGCTGCTTGCTGATCAAACGTTGGAGCCAAGAGATGCGTCTCTTTGAAAAAAGTAAAAAGATGGCCAAAATTAAGCTAACTGCAGACGTTCACACTGATTGACTGCCAAAATGAGGTAATATCATGATAAGGAGACTTGGAACAGTGATGAAAAGTCGAGAGGGCATCGGTCACACCTGTGCTTTCTAATTGTGTAGCTAAAATCCTAAGTCAAGATTCAGCAGCTGCAAGCCTTAAAACTGACACAAAATCATGTCAGGTTTGTTGTGTGACGTCGGTGTTGGTATGCCATTTGCCTAGATACTGATATTTAGATTTCTTTTATAATGGCTAATTGAAAGCAGCCTTGGCTCTGCCTGTGGCCCAGCCTTTCATGTACAGTTGATTCCTGGCCCCTCCTATCACTCTCTGTTGCTGGGCAACCGTAGCCATGCTCCAGTCACATGATGAAAGGGGCATCAGGAATCAGTTCTTTGTTGGGTCCTCAGTTTCCATTCAAGTGCCACTCTTCAGGGTTTTGGTCTCTCAAGAGTGTCTCCCATTGAGTTACTAGTTTACTTTGGTCTTCTTGTTCCATTTTTGACATGATTTTTGTCTTTTAATTTTCTGTTTTGGAGTGAAACATGTTGCTTGTTTCCTTGCTTAACTAACTAACTAACTAACTGAATTTCTTTTTTATTACCTGTTTGTCCTAATTTCTGTCCTTCATGCTTATACTGGGCAGGACCTCCTGCATAGCAAGTGTGATACAGCAACACTCCTTTTTCTAATACTGAGGGTCAGCTTCTCTTGAGTAGACAACCCGAGTCTGTAGATTGTAGATGGCAGTTGGATAATGTTGTGTTATTGCAGTTAGTATGAGTTGGGAATTAATTTTAAAATTTGCAGTATGAAGCCAGAAGAAAAGGCATTCCTGATGTTGAATGTATGAAGGATGTTCTCATGTATAGATACCAAGTCAGTCTCAGGAGAATAGCTTTATATTTCAGATTATTTCTGCAGAGTAAGCAATTAAAGAAGAAGCATGGCTACCAGTAAATCATAAAATGCATTTTTCCTTTTAAAGTTAGCTCAAGAAATATGGCAGACAGAACACTGGGATAGTTAGTAACAAATAAGCTAAACACTTGAGAAAGAACTTCCTGCATTGAGCCTGAGCTCTGATGCAACATTTAAACAATGGAGGATAAATGCAGTAGTGATGTACTTGGATTATCAGTGAATCAGTCGATGTATGCATGGATAGATAGACTGATAGATATGTAAGGTACCATATGGTAGATGTTAGATAGATAGACAGATAGGAAAGGCACTATATAATAGATAGACAGACAGATGCATACATTATATAGCAGATTCTGAAAGTATTCAGACCCCTTCACTTTCTACACATTTTATTGTGTCGTAGATTCCATTTTAAATGGATACATTTGCCATTTTTGCCCATCAGTCTACACTCAATAACCCAAAATGATAAAGTGCTTTCAGAAAGGTTTGCAAACTTAGTAAAAAATCAAAAACTTAAATTGCACATTTCTAGAACTGTTCAGACCCTCTGCTGTGGCCCTCCAAATTGAGCCCAGGTGTCTTCTGCTTGCTTTCATTCTCCTTGATGTTTCTAGAACCTGAGTGAAGTCCACCTATGGCAGTCAAAATTCACTGGACGTTGTTTAGAAATGCACACGTGCACCTGTGTATAGAAGGTCCCGCAATTCACATCTTATGCCAGGAAAAACCAAGCCATGAAATCCAAGGAGCTCTCTTTATACTTCCATGATCAACCTGATTTATCTGTCTATCCATCCATCTTGGAAAGTCATCATGCAGTCACTAAATTTGGCTTGCCAATCGATTCTCAGCCATGTAAATTGACATGGTCCGGTCACTGCAACAGCAGTCAGCAAGTCTGATATTGCCTGTGACTAGAAGTCACATTGGCACAACCAATCGAAAACCCAGTGAGTCAGGTCAGATGAAACGTGGCAATTGTTTGCATTGGATGTAGCTGGAATCATCTTGATTTTGAGTTGAGTCACTGCAATAGAATTTGCTCTAAGAAGACAACTTCTAGTTGTTATATATAAAATAATTCTATTGTATATAACATGCAGTAGGTTTATAGCATATTAATGTCATGTGCATAGAGTACGGTGAAAGTCTCACTGCCACATGCTGATATAAACCTGAAATATGTCACTGTTAAAATCACATCTTTATGAACGGAAAGTCAAATGCTGCACATATCTGGTTTTGTAAAATAATTATTTTGCAAAGTAATCAACCAGTTGGGTTTTGGAAAAGTAAGAAAGTTAATGAGGAAGCATTTCCCACTGTCATTACGAGTGCTTCAAGATTTAGGGTCTTTTGGTTGGTGGCCATGGCAGGTGTTATAATCTGTTAATCTTCCTAAACCACTCAAAATGGCTGCAGGCTGACTTTCCTACTGCTTACATCTGTTTCCCCTTGGGCATTGCCAGTGTTCTGAGTTTTAAATCTTGTTTAGGATTATGCTGAGCTGAGTGCCAACGTTAGGACTTCAGGAAGCCAAAAGGCTGCAGCTACTCCTTTTGAGCATGTCTCCAGCTTCAAGTTCCTGAGAGTCCACATTTCTGAGGACCTCTCTTGGACTCTCTACACCTCCATCTTTGTCAAAAAGGTAGAGTAGCATTAGTTCTATTTTAGGGGACAGATGAAAGCCCAACTAAGAACTCAGATCCTCACCAACTTCTACTGCTGCACTGTGGAGATTGTGGTATGGCAGTTGTACTCTCACTGACCGAATGGCCACTGCCTGCAGGTGAGGTCCAGTATCGCAAACAATGACTATGGAGGATCACACAGTATCATCAAGGACATTTTCTACCCCAACCACAGACTGTTTACCTTCCTACCAACAGGTTAACGATACAGGTGCATTCGGGCCAGCACCAGAAGACTAAAGAAGTGCTTTTTTTTCGGTATAGAACGCCTCTTTCCCCAACTGTTGACGCCTCTTGCCCAACCTCTTCATACCAGTTGGTCATTTAATTACATTCAGTTTTGGTACAATTAAAGCATCGTCTCCAATCGAAATGCAGTGCATTCTGTGCAGCCACTAAGCGAAACGCAATACGTCTGCTTTGCTTTTAGTTGTGACACACAATCTATGCGATAAGCAACCGTTCATTTGACATGTTTTTAATGAGGACATGATAAAACTATGCCAAAATTAAAGAGCCCATATGCATAGCATTTCAACATAGTTAACAATGGTGGATTGCATTTCATTTTGGGTTAAATAATCTTCCATATTTCTGTAGCTGTTAAACTATTAAAGTCCTGAGTTAGGACCATACAGACTCTAAAGCAGGGGTTCTCAATCACGGTCCTGGAGGGCCACAGTGGCTGCAGCTTTTCCTTCCAGCCAGTTTCCTAATTAGAAGAATGTTCCTTGCTGATAATGAAACTTGGTATTTAAATATTTGGCTTGTTTGTGCGTTCATTCATCCAAGGGAAATTTGAATTGCACTTCAGAGTTTCCTTCTCTGAGAACATTATCCATGTATTTTGTGGACCAGAACAGATTTAAACTTAACAGTCCTTCCAATTCCTCTCTCATTTATTTATTTTTAACACAGATCCTTCACGGTGCATATGGATAGGTTTAATAGGAAGCCCGTTAGCTGGAGAGCTTCTGGTTTATTGGTTATCTGCATTTCATTATTAACTAACATCTGGTTAATTAAACAGGCAACAATTAAAACATATATGCAGCTGCTAAAAACTAAAATAGGCAATTAAGGGTTCTGAATTGTAACAGGCCAGATAACTAAAATCCCAAGAACTGTATAGCTTTAGTAGTAAATAATTGGGTTCAAATTAAGAAAATGGTTGAAGTGAAAACCTGCAGCCACTGTGGACCTCCAGGACTGTAAATGAGGACCTCTGATTACAGTGCAACTAAAATTTGTCTTTGATGAATGAAAGTGCTAACAAGGCCTAGAGTTAAATACCAAGTTTCATTATCAGCAAGAACTGAGTGCTAATTAGGGAAACTGGCTGGAATGAAAACCTGTAGCCACTGTGGCCCACCAAGACTGTGACTGAGGACCCCTGTTCTAAACTATCTGTTCCCATTGTATAATTAAGCATTTGTATTATTTGTACTGCTGGTCAGATTCTAAACTGTATTTATTTGTCATAGTATGAGTACTGAAATAATGACTGTAATAAAGTTGAATCTGATGTTACTGTTTATTTGAGCAGAGGTTATTAATTGAATAATAAAATATTAATTAATTGAATAAAGAAACTGACTTATTTTGTAATACCAAATTTTAAGTAGAGACCATTATTATGACTTGCTTTTTACAGGGACTAAAAGTGAAAGTAAGAAAAATATTTCAACCCAAATATCACCATCCCCACCTCATACATTTCAACCGAAATTTCACCAGCCCCCTCTGAATTTCAGATGCTGGCCAACCACCCCCTCTTTTTCCCTTCCATAAGTCCTTAGTCATCCTTGCCTGAGCTAAAGCGTAGACTGGTTATGCAGCAAGATGGTGGTCCTAATTGCAAAAGTTCATCCTCATGAGAATGGCTGATGAGGTGCTGTGGCATGACCTCGACTCGACAGCCTGTCCATGTCCCATTAATTAAAAGAATCCTGCAAGGACAAGTGGGCTACAAGTCCTCCACTGTGTTGTGAAACACTGAGATTGAAGTATAGGGGTTACTTGGTGGTAGTGGTTGAAGCCAAGTGTGACGCACGCAGTTATAAAATCAAAGGGGACAGTTCCTTGTTTACACAGTGCCAGGTAGAGTTGGATAATTTGTTTATTCAGTAAGTTAAAAATGTTAGTTGTTCACTAGGGTCTCCATTATTGCTAAAGTTTAATTATAATTGAGGACCTAAAAAATCAGTGTCAATAATTTGCTGTCACATAGGAAATCAGTAAGGGGCAAATACTTTTTCATGGTTCTGTACATCCCAACAAAGTGTGAGTTTACTCTTCTGTTTCAAGTGGAGACAAACAGGAAGAAGTGAAGTTCTAGTTGTTTGTTTTTATTTATTTATAAAGCACTTTAAAAACAACATCAAGGCTGACCAAAATACTGTACAATAAAAACCCAACATATCAGACAAACAATAACCAAGGGGAAAAGTAACAGAAACACATAAGAGCTGAAGAGATTCATAATAAAAAGTACACAGACAGTCAACGTATCATACTGGGTTAAAGGCCAGGGAGTAAAACTGCGTTTTTAAATAAGATTTAAAGACAACAAGTGAAGGAGCCTGCCTAACGTGCAATGGAAAATTGTTCCAGAGTTTTGGAGCTGCAACTGAAAAAGGCCAATCACCTCTGAGTTTGTGTCGTGCCTTAGGAACACGTAAAAGCATCTGGTCTGCTGACCTGAGAGAGCGAGACGGTACATAAGGGTGCGGCAGTTCCGACAAATAAAATGGGGCACAGCCATTAAAGGATTTAAAAACAAATACAAGGATCTTAAAATGGATTCGAAAACAAACCAGAAGCCAATGAAGGGAAGCCAAAATCGGGGTAACTTGCTCATGCACATTAACTTGTAACTTGTGCCAATTAAAAATTGAGCAGTGGCATTTTGCACCAGCAGTGTAGGCGAGCAATGGAGGCCTGGCTAATTCCAAAAAGAAGCGCATTGCAGTGATCTAGATGAGTGGTTATAAAAGCACGTATCACTGTTTCAAGGTTGCCTTTAGACAAAACAGGCTTGATTTCTGACAGCCGCCTCAACTGGAAAAAGCAAGATTTTACCACTGTGTTCACATGACTATCAAGTTTTAAAGTGGAATCCATGTTCACACCTAAATTTGTGATCATGGATTTCTCAAATTGAGCCACAGTGGAAAGGTCGATGCAGGGGGTCCTGCTGGTGCCATTGGCTCTAAATAGCATGATTTCTGTCTTGTTCTCATTAAAATTTAAAAAATTTAATGCCATCCAACTCCTTATGTCAATAAGGCAATCAAGCAGGGGTTGGACAGAACATGGACCAGGGCGCTTCAGAGGGAAATAAACCTGACAGTTGTCTGCATAAAGAGGATTATTTGTCTGCATTTCTATATCTGTCTGTCTCTGTATTTATCAGTTATATAGTGCCTTTCCTATCATTTTCTGTCTGGATGTTTCTGTCTTTCTATCATATAATGCCTTCTCCATCCCTGTATGTTTGTCACTCACTTCGATGGCTGCTCTGTTCCGTTTTCATTGCCTGTTTAACTAGCACAGAGTTCTTTGTGCATTTTTGCCTCTCTGTCTGCCCAGCCCAGTGTGGGGTCAGTGGACAGAGCCTATCCTGAGAGCAGTGGACTCCTTTTCTTTGTGTTTCATTTGAATTGTTGTGTATCGGTAGATGTGGACAAGGTTCAGAGCTTGTCAGTGTGGTGTGATCGGATTAAAGCATAAATAATGCAAATGGCTGAGTCCTACATCAGAAGCATTGCAGAAACCTTGAAGCATACATTTGGTGACAGGCAGGTGGCCATGATGCTCTTAGCCTTGGGTGTCTGACTCCGTATGATTTTATCGATCTGTTTCATTTCTTTATGATATTCTGTCTTATGATGCTGGTTACGCAAGCGAGCTCCTGCTTTACATAACAGATAGGCTCGTTCTCATTGCTTCTTTTTCTCTATGTGGCCTTAACAAGAATTCCACAAGCTTTTTCCTTTTGTCTCAGTACTCAACTTTCAAGGATCTTTCAGCCAAAAGAAGATGATTCATATTCATTGTTTTGTCCTTTTTTTCTCCTCTCTCCAAGTGCGGCTTATCTCTTTTTCTTTTATTCTCATGTTGCATTTACATGAGCACACATTTGCTGCCATAGCCAATCAGTGTTGAAATTCACAATTAGATAGATAGATAGATAGATAGATAGATAGATAGATAGATAGATAGATAGATAGATAGATAGATAGATAGATAGATAGATAGATAGATAGATAGATACTTTATTAATCCCAAGGGGAAATTATGTAAATCCATTCATCCATTTTTTTAACATTACCCTTTTAGTTTTAAGTTTGCAACAAGTTAGAATTCATCCCAGAAACGGCTGTAAGGATTGACTCAGTGATCCTTTCACAAAACATACTTGTGCATGCCGCTGTGGTCAGCGACAGGCCAAACTAGCATGATGTCATTTAATTGTGGAAGTAAACGGAAACGACAGGCAGAATTTGAACACTGCAAACTCGGGGCACTGCCCACTGTGGTGCCTCACTGCACCATTAACACCAGTAGCACAAATAATTGTCAGAGCGCTGCGTCTCCTTTCATTAGATTCACTTAGACCTCACTAGGAATGCCTTCATTATTAGCAGATCCTTGTCTTTTATCCTTATAGTTTTTGCCTTCTGACATTTTGACTTCTGTATTTCCCCGTCAGAGTCTTTTCTAATTCCCAGGATGGTGTCACCAATTAAGGGGTTAAATAACGCCAGTGACCGTGGTTAGAGTCTGACATCATATCATGTCCTGTTTTTGTAGGACCTTTTATTTAAAACATCATTCCAAAGCATTGGGCGGCAGAAGATAATGAACTGTCCTTAATGTGTGAGGGGAATGCAAAATGGACATTTGCCTGTTTTTGCTGCCTGTTGTTTTTTTAGCCTGTTTTTGTTTTTGTGTGATGTAGCATTCTGAGACACACACAGTTTGAACCTTAAACTTTGTAATTTCCAGGTGAGATGTTTTTACTGCAGGCCACATCATCGGTTTGCATTTTGATCCCCATCCCCAAATAATAAAAATTCTTTGACTAAGTAGCAGGTTAGAGAGTGTTGCCTTCAGGTCCTGCAACTCGGCCAGGCAGCACTCAGCCCTCTTTTCCATCTGCTCTTGCCCAGGTTGCCCAACTTAGGATGAAACCTTTACTGCTCTTATGGCCAAGGTCTTTTCTTCTCACGCTCTTCCTTTCTGTTTGCAGCGACTGCTTCGGTTCACTGCACACCTTCTTGCCAGGTGTGCTACGTTTATGGTGATCTTTCTTGCAGTTGGTGCCAGGCACTCTGCAGGATTTGTCTTTAATGTTTGCTTTGATAGATAACTCCACCTGTTCAGATACACCTGGCATGCCTTCTGATCCTCCTTGCAGGAGTGATGCCAATAAGGCAAGTGGGTGGCCTTTTAGTCTTGGCACTGCAGCTGTGTTTTGGGAGGCCCAGCACTGACCGTCTTTTTCCCTATTTTTTAATATCCAAGCATTTATTAATTGTAAATAACCCGAGCTTGAGAGGTACACATTATCTATTGAATTCTTGGTATTTTGTGTTTTTAATTAACCTATAAAGAGTGAGGAAAAAATACACCATACAGTGGCAAATGAAATGTATTGTCATAAATCTGTGATCTGACCTTCATCAAAGACATAAGTTTGAACAAACGCAATATTTTATCGCACATGTACAACTGGGAGACAATCTCTGGGTTCATCTGATGGTAATCCAACCCTGGGTGGAGGTTTAGAGATTATACTTCATGGGGGGGCGCAGTGTGATAAAAGTTGGAATGTGACGTCAGAGTCTCCGTTTACTATCTACATGTGACAGAAAGCCGCTATGCAGATCGATGTGCCTGCTTCGATGTTTGATGAATGGTTCGATGTGGTGAAGCAAAATGCCAACATACAAATGCATTCGTGGTGCTTTTATATTCAAGCATCACATATTTCCCCAACATAATGACACAATATATTTTAAAAGTCTCACATACCATCTTCTGTGCTGTGTTTATTTATTAATTTTTTTTTTTTTGCACCTTCACAACAGAATCAGAATGTACGGCAGCGTATTTGAGCCATAGAGAAGAAAATTAAGAACACTGTGAAAAGGTCTGTTTTGTGATTTAAGTGGATATTTCGGCTTTAATCTCAAAATGTCCACTTTAACCTTGTGGTTTACTTATTAAAGTAGACCATTGTAAGCGTCATCTTAAAACCAACCCAGTTGTTAAACGCTACGTGCTTCTGGGGCTTCCTTAACTGACAACGGCAATTACCACACAGAACACATTACATTTATGATATTCCAGCTCTCTGCACATTCAGAATCTTTAGATTTATACTTGATATCACGTTCATGGTGAAATGCATTAAAGTATGTGTGTTACATTTTAAAGATAAGTTGTTAACTTCATTTAAAGAATGAATGCTGATAATAATTACACATTTGGTGGAGGCACGGTGTGCCTCGCAGGGTGTCACGTCCCTTGTGTTCCCTGCCTGGAGTTTGCATGTTTTCCTAGTAGGTTTCCACAGTGTGCTCCAGTTTCCTTCCAAAGACATGAAGGTTTGAGGATTTGGTGACTCTAAAATGACGCTTGTGTGTGTGTGTGCACTTGTGTTCACGCTTGTGTGAGCTGATGCCCCATCCAGGGATTTTGTTTCTTTCTTGCGTCCGATGCTTGCTGGAATGGGCACATCCCTGGATTTATGGATTTAATTATTAAACATCATTTTCAGAGATATTGTGGCAAGGTGTCCTTGGAATTTAATGAACGTTTCAGGCAGTTCACAACACAGCGAAGCCAAACGTTTTCTAGATTTATGTAAAGTACGCGCACAAGTATGAACAGTACACCGCTTGTGTAGCAGTAGCATCCGCTGGAGCATGTGTCACGTCGTGTGAAGTATAAACCCGGCCTTAGGCTTCTACTGGATTCTTGCTATTTTGCTTGTTTAGTTAAAATCTGGAAGGTTGCCTGTTTAGCTCACATTACTGCCAGACAGGAGCCCTTCAGCAAGGCCCTTAACCTGAGAATTTCTCCAGTGCATCTGTACAAAGGCTGACCCCATGTTCTGACCCCCAAAATATCATGCGAAAAGACAGTCTCTCCTGGGAGTTAATAAATTATATCAACTCAAATCAACATCTGGAAAAAATACACCACACAGTGACAAAGAAAAAGTATATCAACCCGTTGAAATTCTGCAATAATTGTTCATAAATCTGTGATATGAGCTTTATCGACGTCACAGTTATAGACCACCACAATGTGCTGTCACACACATGTGATTGGGAGACAATCTCAGGGGTCACTTCAAGGTAATTTCACCCCATATCGAGGGGTAGAATTAGGATCCTATTGAGTTCTTGTTATTTTGTATGTTTAATTAACCTATTAAACGAGTAAAAAATATACCATACAGTAGCAAAGAAAAAGTATGTGAACCTTTTGAAATTACCTGTTTTTCACAGATTCAAAAGCGTACAAAAAGCAGAAATTGGATTAGGTTTGCGCGATATACTGGTACTGGAAAAATGACAGAAAATCCAGATTTTAAAATGGTTGTGTGGAAGAAAATTATGAATACAGACAACCCCCACTGGAATCCCCCGATTTAAGCAATAAAACACAGGCAGGAGAAAGTGTCAATTGTTATTCTTTATCTAAATCTCCAAAGAGGCAAAAAGCATCATATTAGTGTTTTTGCAAAGAAAAAAGTGTCCTCTGCGCTATATTTATATAATCCATTGATTAGGTCACTATTCTTTAAAAGGAATTCATTGCAAATTCAGAAAGCTTTTAACATGATTGGTTACACCTAGTTGCTAACGGGACATGCCACATGTTGATTCCTTAGATGACCACAATTTGATTGATAGTCCTATTTGCATAGGATGTACATGACATTTTAAATGTATTATTTTTTCATTCTTATTTTTATTTTAGGAGATGTGTGAACTTTACCACGTACATCTTGTTTTCCAAAAAATAAAGAACAATGGCCTAATTCATTTTATGATCCAGCTTGGTACAAAAAACAGGAAACTTAGTACTATAGAAGAATGGTTATGCCATAAATATAACATTTTCTCTTAAGGGCTTATATAAAGTAACAAGAAATTAATTTATCATAGTGAATAATAAAATAACCGTCAGCTTTTAAGTACAGTGGAACCTCAGTTTGCGAGCATAATTCGTTCCGGAAATGTGCTCGCAGTCCAAAGCACTTGTATATCCCCATAAGAAATAATGGAAACAGATGATTCGTTCCACAACCCAAAACTATTCATATAAAAATGATTAATACAAAATATAAAGTAAAAATACATAAAACAAATTAACCTGCACTTTACCTTTTAAAAGAGTAATGGCTGGTGTGAGTGAGTTTCTAAACTCTTGTGGGATTCCACCCAACAGGACGACACGTGGAAGAGCGTCCCAAAGCAATCGCAGTCTCCCAGCGCTGTAGCAGTTCGCCGTAAAAGCGAATCCGAAAAGATCTCGGACATGCTATAAGCGTCTGCCGTCGATGGGTGATACAAGGAACAAGGAACATTATAAATGCGCAGGGCACAGTATAACTTGGCCACGGCCCTGCCTGACTGCTGTGTCTGTGTATAGGAGAGCGGCAGATCCCGCTACAATAAATAACCGCGCTGTTGCTGTTTCAAGCTGAATAAAGCTGGTGTTGCTAAAGTACTAAGACTCAGCTTCATGTTTTGGGGTGCAAGACGGGAACTCGCACATCACAGCACACAAGCGCACACACACACAGTCACAATGCTGTAGTAAAGAGTATACGCTCGTACGGATGTTGACTATATGAGTGAGGCACACCGACTCAGACAGAGAATAGGAGACGATTGCCCACAATCCCGCAGTGAGAGATAGATAGATAGATAGATAGATAGATCGATCGATACTTTATTAATCCCAAGGGGAAATTCAAAAAAGAGAGAAGAACCATCAGCTCAGTTGTAATCACATGACACTTAGCAGACAAAGCGTATACATACTACTCGTATTGCAAGACCTTGCTCATTTATCAAGTCAAAATTTATTAAAAATTTTAGCTCGTCTTGCAAAACACTCGTAAACCAAGTTACTCGCAAACCGAGGTTCCACTGTATAAGCTCAGAAGGATATGAGACTCGGACACATTCCAGGTGCACATTGGACCAGGGTTCAAATTCAGCTCTTACAGTAGGTACCAGCATTTTTTTGGAATTTTATTACGGGAAGTAAATGTTAGCTTTCCTCTTAATCCCGCCAATCCCTCATTTGCCTTGCAACTCACTATTGCAATTGTCGATAACACTGCACAACTAAGTTTTTGCTTCTTGAACACTGTTGGGTGTTATAGATTTTTCTTATAGATTTTTGGGTGCTGATCACGAATATCACATCAAAATTTACCCATCACGTACTGTCATGATTTTTTCTTTTATTTGTATCCAAACATTTTTGCTCTCGTGACTTATCAACAACGGTTTGTGCAGTCTGGGCATGTCCAGGCATGGAATCAGGCCAGATTGGAAGCTGTTCTGTGGAAGTTGACATCATGGGCAGGTCTAAACGAGCTTGACGCGGTCTCAGCATGCTGTAAAGGTGGCTTGCATACACCGATCCTGCTCATTTGTAATATAGATAGTCAGTGTGTATGTATAGTATCAGTATAGTAAAGTATAGTATCTGTAGCAATATAACAGTAAGTAAGCGTGATGCTATAGACGGTTTGGTGTTGGGCAATATGTCTCGTCAATGTTGTATATCTGTGGTGAATATACACTTGCGCCTCAGAGACGTTGAATGACTGCTGTTGTGAAGAAAGCTATCATCTGTATTTCAGCTGCAAAATTGGTGATCAAAACAAGGAATGGGTGCCTCACATTTGCTGTGCGACATGTGCTGTCAGTCTGACAGCCTGGCTCAGAGGCACTCAAAAGACAATGCTGTTTGCTGTTCCGATGATATGGCGAGAACAGAAAGACCATGTGACGGACTGTGACTTCTGTTTGACTAATGTGTCTGGTTTCTCTACCAAAAACAAGTCAATTGAATATCCTAATCTACCTTCAGCAATGAGACCCGTGCCACATGACGACAGTCTTCCAATTCCGAAACCACCAGGGGATTGGACCTTAGACGAACCAGATGAAGAAACTGCAATGCAGTTTACAGGGTACTGACAGCAACATTGACCCGGATTTTGAACCGTGCTCATCAGGCGATCCACATCTGATAACACAGTCCGAATTGAATGATTTGGTCAGAGATTTGGGTCTGTCAAAAGCAAAAGCCAAGCTGCTGAGTTCGAGACTGCAGGAATGGTGTTTGCTGTCACCAGGTACGAAGATTTCTGTGTTTCAAGGCCAACATCATGATACAGTAATCCCTCCTCCATCGCGGGGGTTGCGTTCCAGAGCCACCCGCGAAATAAGAAAGTCCGCGAAGTAGAAACCATATGTTTATATGGTTATTTTTAGATTGTCATGCTTGGGTCACAGATTTGCGCAGAAACACAGGAGGTTGTAGAGAGACAGGAACGTTATTCAAACACTGCAAACAAACATTTGTCTCTTTTTCAAAAGTTTAAACTGTGCTCCATGACAAGACAGAGATGACAGTTCTGTCTCACAATTAAAAGAATGCAAACATATCTTCCTCTTCAAAGGAGTGCGTGTCAGGAGCACAGAATGTCACATAGATAGAGAAAACAATCACTAGCAAACAAATCAATAGGGCTGTTTGGCTTTTAAGTATGCGAAGCACCACGGCACAAAGCTGTTGAAGGCGGCAGCTCACACCCCTTCCGTCAGGAGCAGAGAGAGAGAGAGAGAGAGAGAGACAGAGTTTGTTTTTCAGTCAAAAATCAATACGTGCCCTTCGAGCTTTTAAGTATGGGAAGCACAGTGCAGCATGTCGTTTCAGGAAGCAGCTGCACAAAAGATAGCAACGTGAAGATAATCTTTCAGCATTTTTAGACGAGCGTCCGTATCGTCTAGGTGTGCGAACAGCCCCCCTGCTCAATCCCCATACGTCAGGATCAGAGAAAGTCTGCGCAAGAGAGAGATAGAGAAAAGTAAGCAATCTAGCTTCTCAGCCATCTGCCAGTAGCGTCCCTTGTATGAAATCAACTGGGCAAACCAACTGAGGAAGCAAGTACCAGAAATTAAAAGACCCATTGTCCGCAGAAATCCGCGAACCAGCAAAAAATCCGCGATATATATTTAAATATGCTTACATATAAAATCCGCGATGGAGTGAAGCCGCGAAAGGCGAAGCGCGATATAGCGAGGGATCACTGTATAACAAAATTTTTTGCACAAGTCGACAGTCTCTGTTTCTGTTGTGACATTGAAGGATAGTTCTTGGCCTTGGATTGTGATCACAACCCGGAAGAGTGGTGTCTCTTCATTGATTCGTCAATGTTAAGCCTGAAAGCTGTTCTGCTACACAATGACAATGTTTATCCTTCAGTACCTGTTGGCTATGCAGCACACATGAAAGAAACGTATGAGAATATGGAACTGTTGCTGAAGCACGTCCAGTATAGCAGGTACAACTGGAATATCTGTGGAGATCTTAAAGTCGTTGCTCTGTTACTAGGACTGCAGCTCGGCTCTACAAAGTACTGTTGTTTCATCTATGAATGAGACAGCTGTGCCAAAGAGTCGCACTATTCTCGACAGAACTGGCCACTCCGTAAAAAGTTAGTTCCAGGACAGAAAAATGTGGCACATGAATCGCTTGTTGACCCGGCAAAGATATTTTTGCCTCCTCCTCACATAAAACTGGGATTCATGAAGAATTTTGTGAAAGCACTGAACAAGGAAGGCGAAGGTTTCCGTTATTTAATACAGATGTTCCCAAGAATAACTGACGCCAAGATTAAAGAGGGCATTTTTGTTGTCCCTCAGATCAGACATGTTATGAGTGATAAGTGGTTTGAAGATCTGTTAGTTGGGCCAGAAAAAATTGCCTGGAAAGCCTTCAAAGACGTTGTTGATAGTTTTATGGGGAATTACAGAGCCCCAAACTACATTCAGCTGGTAGACAAACTTCTCAAAGCATACAAGACAATAAAGTGCAACATGTCACTCAAAATTCATTTCCTCCACTCACACTTGGACTTCTTCCCTGCAAATCTCGCTGCTGTCAGTGATGAACATGGTGAAAGGTTTCACCAGGTACCTGTCACAATCAGCAAAAACTTTTCAGGAAGCAAGACTTTTCAAAAAATTGTTGTCCAGTGTAAACATCCTTTTTGTAGACTTCACAAAACAAGATTACATACTTCGATAAACTGGAACTTGAGGGGGAAATTTTTGCTTTGGTGTAATCGGGAGGCAAACAAGTGTGTGGTGCATCTGGGAGGCTGCAGTATGAAGGGTTTTTGGAGTTGCACATTATTTGCTTTGGAATCATTTTGGTACTGGTACTGAGCCCCGAAAGCTGGTAATGATAACAAAATCAAAAGTGTAACACTGATTTAACACTACATTGGATTGACTTAAAGTAAAATAGCTAGTTCATGAAACAGAAGAAGATCACACTTGTGAAAATAGTAAAGGCAAACAAAAGCCTGAAGAACAACTGGAGTTCTGGGCTAGACAGAATACTAATAGACCTGATTAAAGTAGGAGGGACAAATATAAAAAAAACACAAAATATGTGTGGAAATCTGGATACTGGCAGGTGGCTGGAAGACTGGTTTAAGTCAATTATGGTGATGATACCAAAGAAGGGTGAATTGAAACCATGCGCAAATTACAGGTCAGTAGCACTGATACCACACATGAGCAAAGTCATTTTGAATCTCCTTCAACATGAGGATGAATATTTGACACAGCGACAGTCCAACAGGCTGGCTTTAAGAGAGACTTGTTTGTTAGAAGAAGATGAAAAGTCTAGTTGCCAAAACATCTACCATGGCTTTGTGGATTTTGAGAAATCGGTTTGGCATGAAGGGTTGTGGGAAACGTTGGAAAGCATGACTGGTTGGAACAATTAAAGAATTACATGAAGTGTCTACTGTCTGCTAGAGTGGGAAGAGACAACAATGGGAACCAAACAGTGAGACTCAATGTCTCCACTGTTGTTCATAGCATTATTAGAAAAAATACTGGAAAAGATAGAAGTATATGTAGGAGGAGGAATTAACATTGGAAATCAAATTGTCACAGATTTTAGATTTGAAGCTGATGTTAGCATAATAACAATGAAAAAATGGAATCTTCAGCAGTTTTAGATGAATGCAGAAAAGCCTGCGCTTCATTCAGTGGGTTTAAGCCGAAAGCAACCTTCCCATCGGGGCGCTCATTTCTTAAGTCTTTGAGTTTTTTTTTGCTTGACTTTCATAAAAAATAAAACACAGAAAGAGATGCACAAATTAAATTTGGTTTATGCATAATTTCGCAGTAATTAATAACAGTTGATGCTGTCTTATCTACTTTAACCACCATATGTTAGTTTAGTTTTATTTTGCCAGAATTTCTACAAGGATTGCTGGTTTCACTACCTGAGAAGCAGCAAGGAGCTTGGCACTGAAGAGCAGAGATCATGTTTGGTTTTGGCAGGTTTATGGTGACATTTTCATTCTGGCATTTCCTGATATTGTCCTGAGATTTACTGTGCACTGTGACAACCAAGCATTGGCATATTTTTACCCTAGTTAAGGTGGAGTGTTGTTATGTTTCACTGGGGTCCAAAGGAATGGTGAAGTTGTTTGTTGATTATAAAAGGATCTGTTACAAAGTGGGTTATAGCTTTTATTTATGGGTTAGGTGTACAGTAAGACACAGAGACACGTCATGAGAATTACAGTCATATGAAAAAGTTTGGGAACCCTTCTTAATTCTTTGGATTTTTGTTTATCATTGGCTGAGCTTTCAAAGTAGCAACTTCCTTTTAATATATGATATGCCTTATGGAAACAGTTGCATTTCAGCAGTGACATTAAGTTTATTGGATTAACAGAAAATATGCAATATGCATCATAACAAAATTAGACAGGTGCATAAATTTGGTCACCCCAACAGAGATATGACATCAATAGTTAGTTGAGCCTCCTTTTGCAAATATAACAGCTTCTAGATGACTCCTATAGCCTTTGATGAGTGTCTGGATTCTGGATGGAGGTATTTTTGACCATTCTTCCATACAAAATCTCTCCAGTTCAGTTCAATTTGATGGTTGCCGAGCATGGACAGCCTGCTTCAAATCATCCCTTAGATTTTTGATGATATTCAAGTCAGGGGACTGTGGCGGCCATTCCAGAACATTGTACTTCTCCCTCTGCATGAATGCCTTTGTAGATTTCGAACTGTGTTTTGGGTCATTGTCTTGTTGGAATATCCAACCCCTGCGTAACTTCAACATTGCTACTGATGCTTGAACATTAGCCTGAAGAATTTGTTGATATTGGGTTGAATTCATCTGACCATCGATTTAACAAGGGCCCCAGTCCCTAAACTAGCCACACAGCCTGATGGAACTGCCACCAAATTTGACAGTAGGTGGTAGGTGTTTTTCTTGGAATGCGGTGTTGTTCTTCCGCCATGCAAAGCGCTTTTTGTTATGACCAAATAACTCAATTTTTGTCTCATCAGTCCAAAGCACTTTGTTCCAAAATGAATCTGGCTTGTCTAAATGAGCATTTGCATACAACAAGCGACTCTGTTTGTGGCGTGAGTGCAGAAAGGGCTTCTTTCTCATCACCCTGCCATACAGATGTTCTTTGTGTAAATTACACTGAATTGTAGAACGATGTACAGATACACCATCTGCAGTAAGATGTTCTTGCAGGTCTTTGGAGGTGATCTGTGGGTTGTCTGTAACCATTCTCGCAATCCTGCGCATATGCTGCTCCTGTATTTTTCTTGGCCTGCCAGACCTGCTAGGTTTAACAGCAACTGTGCCTGTGGCCTTCCATTTCCTGATTCCATTCCATACAGTTGAAACTGACAGTTTAAACCTCTGAGATAGCTTTTTGTAGCCTTCCCCTAAACCATGATACTGAACAATCTTTGTTTTCAGATCTTTTGAGAGTTGCTTTGAGGATCCCATACTGTCACTCTTCAGAGGAGAGTCAAAGGGAAGCACAACTTGCAATTGACCACCTTAAATACCTTTTCTCATGATTGGACACACCTGTCTACACGCCATGGTGCAATTTTAGGGGCTTCGCCTGTAGCGCTGACGTCCGAGGTTCGATTCCCGTAAGGGAGTGAAGTGAGTGGCTGGTTACCTACCAGGTAACACTTATGGTTGGCCAGCAAGTGAGGTAACATCAGCCACGGTGCCTTCAGTTGTGAGAAGCAGATCATAGAATGGTTGAAAATAGTTTACTGTCAAATAATGCAAAGAGTACGCAACACGTCTTTCCCCCTTATTCTTGGCTCATCAGGCATACACAGTCACTGCACTCGCTTACGGTAATCGAACCTCGGACATCAGCGCTAGAGGGGCTTCGCAGTGGTGAAGTTTTGCTTTTAAATTTTAATTAAGAAGAAAAGAATACCTCCGAGGTTCGATTCCCGTAAGGGAGTGAAGTGAGTGGCTGGTTACCTACCAGGTAACGCTTATGGTTGGCCAGCAAGTGAGGTAACATCAGCCACGGTGCCTTCAGTTGTGAGAAGCAGATCATAGAATGATTGAAAATAGTTTACTGTCAAATAATGCAAAGAGTACGCGACACGTCTTTCCCCCTTATTCTTGGCTCATCAGGCGTACACACTCACTGCACTCGCTTATGGTAATCGAACCTCGGACATCAGCGCTGGAGGGGCTTCGCAGCGGTGAAGTATTGCTTTTAAATTTTAATTAAGAAGAAAAAACCTTTTTAAATGAAGTCTTAAAAAGAGGTGTAAAGATATTGACAATAAGCTATGCAAACCCACCAAGAAATGCAATCGTTTAAATCAAGGCGCGAGTCGAAAAACACCATCCCATAATATTAGTTAACGATTAACACATTTCTATATGTATTGTAAGCATACAATACAACTGATAATATGTTGAGCTTATTTATCTGGTGTACCGACATTTTTGCGCGTTTAACGTCTGAAATCTAACGTGGTTTGTGCCCTTCAGAATGAAAACAGTTTGCATTTACCTTTTTAATAAAAGGCGCGCTTTTAAGCCTGGGAAATCACCCCGTAAATGCACACGTTTAATTGCACATGTGTTAATATGTATCCTTACACAGTATTAAAAGACACTCAAAAATTAACGTCATTTACCTTCGTTCCCGCGTTTGACTCGTGCTGTAAATCTCTTCCTTGTTTTTAGTACACGTGATTACGTAGGAGGCGTGATGACGCGATACGTGACTCCGCCTCCTCCATTAGAGTATATGGACAAAAAACAGGTTCCAGTTATGACCATTACGTGTAGAATTTCGAAATGAAACCTGCCTAACTTTTGTAAGTAAGCTGTAAGGAATGAACCTGCCAAATTTCAGCCTTCTACCTACACGGGAAGTTGGAGAATTAGTGATGAGTCAGTCAGTGAGGGCTTTGCCTTTTATTAGTATAGATATGACTTTCAGTGAGGTGCATTGATGTACAGAGAGGAGTCTGGGATATTAAGTTCAGTGAGACATCAGAGTGGTAGGTTAATGGGAGAGATAACATGTTTATGTGGAGGACATGTGGGAAAATTGGAAAAAGGACCATGACAGGAAAAGTCTGCAGAGATTGTGACCAAATGGGATTTGAATTAAGGTGCCCCTAGCCTCTTGAATCGTTAGCGCTACATCAGCCTACTTAACTCTCTGGGATTATTTAATATCTCTAAAGTGACAGCAGTCGCATGTGCATTCATCCTTCTGAAGTGAAACAGAAGGACAATTCAAGCCCAGAAGCACGCATCCCAAGAACAGCCTGCACCTCTGCAATGAACTGCAGGCTGCCTTCCCACAGGCACGCAATGTTACCAGGACAACGGCGCCACTTCTCGAGCGACTTGGCCAATACGGCAAACCACAAACCTGTGTCTTGGGATACTGTTCATGAGTTGAGTAAAGATGTAGAATTTCAGTAACTGAATTTGAAATAATTAGACAGAGTCACTACATAATAGCTGCTGGCACATTAAATGCAGTTCTTTTCATTTCAATTTATTTTTACACTTGTGTCTATGAGCACACAGTGCTATGCATTTTAAAAAACACAAAGTAACACATAGTGAAATGCAAAGTGCCACGGAATGGGAACTATGGAAATTAAAAGAAACTTCATAATGTATACCTTTTATTGTATTATACTGTGGAAATGAAAACGCATTCAAGTGGGCTCATTCCATTTTTGTCAATAAACATTTACCATCACTAGCAAAATAAAAATTAAATTCTAAAACTTTTCAAATATTGGCAGATCTTATAACAGCGAGTGAAAATATTTGTTTATGGGGTCATTATTGTCACATGTACAGTTCTTACTTGTATGTGCTACATATCACCAACCTGACCTCCATACTCTTGTCTTCCTTAGCTGAAGAGTCACTGAGCGTATTTTGTCGTGCCTAACAGCATAACAAACGTTAAATACAAAGGGCAATATTGTCACTGTCCTAAGTAAGCACCTGACTAATTGCATTTGTAAAGTTGTGTAGGTATAACCAATCATCGTACAACAAACCTGTGACTGGTTGTTGTGAGTTTGATTATTTCATTATATAAGCAGCAGTCTCACCGCTTGGAAGTGCACTTCGAAACAGCACCATAAAATTGTGGAATGGAACTAGTCAAGAAATGTATGTAAAATCTGTCTAAAGTGTTAAGTATCCCATGAGACACAATTAGGACCATCATTAAGAGATGGAAGGTGTATGGCTCCACTTAACAACATCACCACCACCACCATCACAGATGTAGCTGAAAACGTTTTTTGAGATGTCAAAGATTAGTTACAAGACAGATCATGGAGCAAGAAGGATCAGAGAAGCAACTATGAGTCTTCCAAAGGTTACAGAGAGAGCTGAGTAAAGCAACCAAAACAAGAAAGGTCAAAGAGAAGCCAGAGTCGTAACCAAAAAATCATACCACACCATCGCCCCATTTACAATGCAAAGCAGAAATCAAAGACCCTAATGCCATAATGAAAGTTTGGTAGCCAGAAAGAAGTTTGAAAAACAAGAAAACACACTAACGATGTTTTAATCCAATACTTGGATCCATCAAAAACTGCAAAGGCCGATGATGTTGTGTTACAACACACACCAGAGGATTTGTGGGTGATTTGCAATATCAACAGCTGATGCAACAGCAGCAAAATAGCTGTGCTCATACAGAAAACAGAACGGCATTGTGAGAAGATGTTAACATTTTCCCAGCAGCATGTTAGGAAAAAACTAACATTAGAATGAGATTCCTTGTTACGAAAACCCCAGAACAAATGTACAATTTGGTTTAAATCCATCCTGAGTATCTAGAAATGAAATACTTAGTTGGATCATAAAACTGACCTCTGTGGAAAAGCCTGATCAAAACAGTCCACAGGAAGCTTTATAAATAAAAACATTTATTTAACAAAAAAAGAGAATTCAGAAGCTTAAAAAAGGAAACAAAAAAGAGTTGACAACAGGCAATCTGAAAAAACAGCAAGTCCAAAAACACAGTCTTTAATCGCAATCCGTAAATCCATCGAAAAAGAATTGGAAATCCAGAAAAAATACAAAGAAGAAAACAAAACTCACAATGACGAACAAACTCATCCAGAGGGTCTACAAATGAGCCTTCAAAGGTCTTCACTTCCCAGCCTGCCTTTATTAGCTGGGGGCGGTCGCTTAATGGCACGGGACACGTGGCCCTGCCTCTTAGGGAATTCACCCTCAAAATAGAGGAAACATCAGAGAGCTGGATAACATAAATAGAAGCTAATCAGAATAAAATTAACAGAATATCCACCTTAATGAAGGGACAAGTGTCTCAAACACCATCTAATGCTATGTTAAATTTGTCCAACTTCCTGACTCTTTACCATTTCAAATAAAGACAAAAAATATTTATCACCGTATATGCTAGAGACCACTCATTTACGCTTCACTCGGTGTAGTGTGTTTTTTCTTGAAATTATTGGTGATAGATATGCCACTTTTTGGTGAACACTTCTCTACAGCCACTGTTCTCATGTACTAGATGCAGAGTTTCACTTATTTTTCACATTGCTCTTTTTATGGGCGTTCTCATAATTCATCCTTTTTGTAACTCACCTAATTCTGTTCTGGGGCTTAAACCTGCATGATGTTGATGTTGATCAAACTTGGGAGGTTTTTTGATTACTTTACATGGAAAATGTTTTTTTCTTTTTATGCAATTAATATCTGACACTTTTGTAATTCAAAATAACTGGGTGTAAATCTAAAATTACTAACATAAGATAACCACTTCAGAACATCTTAATTGAATTCCGAGGCATGCAGGGTGCTGGAGCCTCCCCTGATAGCCATGGGCATAGCTCTAGTCCACTCTGGTGCCCATTTAAACACACACAGGACTGTTTTGGAATTGCCAGTTAGCCTAACTTGCATACATTTGGGGATTTTGGAAGTAAAATGGAGTACCGAAAGCTAAAAGCAGATATGGAGTGATTGTATACATTCCACAATGAAAAAGCCCAAGATTTGAACTGGTGCTGGATCTAAACTTTTAATTTAATTCACACAATTCAAATTTACAATCACATTTGTGTGTTAAAGATTTTAGTAAATCACGTTGTTGCTATGGAAGTAGCTTCCTAAAATAATACTTGTCAAAGTTGTGCCTTCATTCAAATAAAGCTGGCATGGCTGCCCTCAATGTTTGTTTGGCTGAATCAACCAATCTGCTTTGTATTTATTCCTTGAGGCTCTTTGGATGTCCTGTTTTAGTTGTAAAGTCTACTGTAGACAAAAGAGGTGCCATGTAAATTACTGAGGATGCAGTGTCCTCCACGAGTGTGCACCCCCATTCAGTTCTTTCTTTTCCTTGTATTTGCTGATGTCACTTTTTTTTAAATGTGTCCCATTTTATTGCTTATATTAAGTTTTCCTTTAGGTATATGTGTGTCTTGATGCACGCCTCATGTTTTTCGAGTAATTTGAGACTTCCAGAATTTTCCTTACATGCCAACAGGTTCTGAAGGTTTTTTTTGTTAGTCTCTGTGAGAAAACTGTGCAGAAATCTCATTTATGCCCACTGCCATTTATGGGTGTAGCTTTATACTAGTTTGTTTTTTTAAATTTTGCACGAGTCCCTGTTATGGTTTTCTTTCTTAGTCAGCCCATTTCCCAGGGATAAGCACCTTATTTGAGAGTCATTCTTCTGGACCCTTGCCTTTACCATATGAACCACTTGCATAGTGTAACAGATAGGGGGCGCTCTCGCTTCCTTGAACCCTCGGATCAAACGCCAGACACCAGGTAAGAGTCCAATAATTGACTTTATTATAATAAATACATGTACCAAGCACCCTCCACTCTACAATACTCATAAACTATAACAATAACACTACAATAATCAATCCTCCACTCCCAGACGCTTTGCCACCCTTCCACCCAGCTCAGCTCAACGTCTGGGATCTCCCACAGTCCTTTTATAGTCCTTGACCTGAAAGTGTTTCTCTCTCTGTCCATGTGACTGTTAACACTTCTAGGTCAGATAAAAACTCCTTTTCTTCATCAGCCCGGAAGCACTTTATTTCTTCCAACCACCTGACTGGGATCTATTTCCGGGCTGTATGGAAAATAAACATCTCCGTGTCTCCCTGCAGCGGCCCCGATGTTATCCAGCAGGGCTGTGTATTAAAACTCCATAGTCCATGATGCCCTGCTGGAATTCGGGGCATCTCGACGTTGCAAGGAGGGCTCCATCTAGCCGCCTGGGGGTATTGGTGGGGATGAATGGCCGGCCATATCCCACAGTACAACCCCAGCGAAGAATTATGATTCGGAGCGTCCAGCCCCACAAGGGATGTCTTCCTTCAGGAAGGACTTCTGGTAAGACCTTGGCTGTGCCTTCTGAAGTATTCCCTGGAGAACCTAGGGAGAATTTCATAATTGTAATCCACTTTATCCCCCTCTCTCCAGGGACAGTTGTGCCAAATGTGGCCCGGCCATCGGCATCCATAACACCACCTCTGTCCTCCCGGAATTCTCCCTCTGCGATGCTGGAAACACTCAGGGAACTCGGTCTCTGCCCCTTTTCTCGCTGAGGAAGGTTCCATAGCCGCCTCTGTGCTTTTTATTCCCATTTCTTTTTTGTCAGGAGACCCCCTTCTTTACTTTTGGGATCTCCTGCTTACTCTGGGACTTGTGCACAGTTCGGGTCTCTCTATTAATGAAAGAGAGCCCTTTTACTGTCTGCACGCCCTTTGACTTTGAATTGACATGAGGCAGCGTCTTCAGCACCGCATCGCTCCGGGAGACAGCACTTTTCAGCTGCTCCGGTTCTATCGGTGCTTCCCCCGCCCCCTCTGTCAGCATTCCACACTCCCTTGTAGGGCTTGCGTTGACTTGGCACCCTCTACTAATTAACCGCGGGCCCGTGTCACTCTGCGTCCCCTTATTCTGTATGGTACTGGTAAAACTCACCTGTACCGCCAAATCAATCATGATGGGAGACTCCCGACCTAATCGCCGTAGGTATTCCTCTACCTTCTTCAGTGGCGCTTCAGCCGTCGCTCCCAGTTCCTTTATCCTGCTCTCGATCTCCGTCAGCATCTGCAAGAAACTCCGTACGGGCTCGATTAGCTTCTTGAGTACCCGCACGTCCATAGAGTTATTTAATTCAGCTGGAGGTAGGCCAAGGCGATCCCTAACCTTACCTTCCGACTGGGAGCCAATGAGCATGCCCGCTCCTGGCACGTGCTCTGACGGGCTTTGCAAGGGTTCTTGGGAATTGGAGTTTTGTTTGGCAGAGGTCCGGGGTGCCACCTACTGGCCAACTGCGATCCGCCTTTTCTAATTTAATGGCGGACTGTTCAGTCATATCCTGTCCCTCTATACCTTTATTTATGTCTAGTGCTGCTTTGCTTGCCTCCCCCTTCCCCTTCAGGGAGCTTGGTTCTGTCGAGGAAATTATGACCTCACCTACGGACCGACGCTGACCTTCTCCTTCCCACAATCCTTCAGGAGAGATCACGTGTCCTGTTTCGGAAAATGGGACGATACCTTCGTGGTCATGTGAGTCTTTGTTGATGTCTTGGTCTCCCCAGTCTGCCTCGGGGTAGTCTATGTGACTGCTCCGGTTGAATAGGCTTCCAAGGTTCAGAGTCCTAGATTGGAAATACAACCTGTCATCACGGCCATCTTGCTCAGGTGGGAAGTATGTTTCCGACTCGTCGTCAGAATCAAGAAGACAGGCTCCTGCAAAATAATTAAAATAAGGTCCTGGTGAATCGGACATTTTTATGGCACATACCTCCGGACTCTGATTGCGTTTTCGTAGTACATAGAGGTTGTCCTGTAGGTCCAATGTTCGACAGCCATCCCGCTGTTGTAATGCTCGAGTCTTCTCAGCGTCAATCGCGACCCTTTCTTCCTCGCTTCCCATCAGTTATGTCCATAGACACTCGGCGTCATCTAGGGTCTGTTCCTTTTTTGCCTTCCCACTCTTTCCGGATTTCTTCCCCATCACGGACCGATGTTCAGTGAGGCTTTCCTGTGTTGCAGCGCTGCCTGTTGGGTTTGTGTCAGCATTGATTTTTCCTGTGTGTCGTGACGCTGTCTTCTTGGGGTTCTCTGTCCACAGAAATTTATTATACAGGTCCTCTGCCAAACTGACGGCCAGAGTATCCTGCCGACTACGCCACTGTAACAGATAGGGGGTGCTCTCGCTCCCTTGAACCCCCGGATCAAATGCCAGACACCAGGTAAAAGTCAAATAATTGACTTTATTATAATAAATACGTGCACCAAGCACCCTCCACTCCACAATACTCATAAACTATAACAATAACACTACAATAATCAATCCTCCACTCCCAGACGTGTTGCCACCCTTCCACCCAGCTCAGCTCAACGTCTGGGATCTCCCACAGTCCTTTTATAGTCCTTGACCTGGAAGTGTTTCTCTCTCTGTCCATGTGACTGTTAACACTTCATCGACTGTTCACCACATCGAACCATTCATCAAACATCGAAGCGTGCACATTGATCTCGTAGGATCCGCAAAGCGGCTTTCTGTCACATGTAGATAGTAACCAGAGACTTTGACGTCACATTCCAACTTTTAGCACGCTGTGCCCCCCAACTTTTTGCTGGTACTGCAACTCGCGCACGCGTCAAGTTAATTTCTGAGGACCTGCTCAGAGTACGCGTCAAATGAACGCTGGGAATTCGTGGCAGCCATGATGTGGGCACGTACGCGTTCTGAGCGTGAAGTATAAATGAGCCCTAAGAGGGATGTCATGGGTGCTACTGATGTATGACTGCTAGCAGAGTTTCCTTGACTTATAGTTGCAGCATTTTTTGGTGGTGCCAATATTGTCCATTTTCTCTCCCCTCCACTCAGATAAGCATCTGGTATTTAATTTGTTATGATGAATGAGTTCTGAGATTGGCGACAATTATAAAGACATATTGCCATAAGTATAAAGGAGCCCCAGTAGCATTTTTGACACTGACTTACTTAGAGTTAGTTCCTCTCATGCTATTGAGCACATCAGGCAATGAGATCCCTCCACCCTTGTCAGACCCCTGCAAGTACTTCTGCTTCTTCCCAAGACACTTCGACTAGTTTGAAGTCACTGGTGAAAGTTTGCCACCAAGTGTTTCATGGTTGTCCCCTTACACATTTAGTCCCTGGGGGGACCCAGTGCATGGCTACTCGGGGAATGTGGTGTTGGGGCATGTGAAGAACATTGCCAACTAATCGGAGTCATCACTATGCTACTGTGATGTGGAGACTAGTTTCAATGTAGAACTTCCTCATTGGTCACCCGATTGGTATAACAAATCTTCAAGATTCATCATAGGCAGCAATGGTGGAATGCTTGCTCTTCTTGACTATGCTAACTGACATCTTCCTATTCTTATCTCCATCGATTACTGTCAGGACAGTGATGGAAGCGTGCAATTGTAACTTGACCCAGAGGGAGACTGAGGCTGATGCCCAGATGGATTGGAGGAGACAGAACCTGGCTGAGGCCTTCCTGGTATGGCCTCGAACGTTGACCTCAGTGTTACCATCATGGCAGACCATGCTCCTCAGATAGATGAATTTGTTAACCATCTCCAATCACGTGGTGCTGACGGTGATACTCCCATGCTCACTCGGGTGCCTGATCTTCATGAGCTTTGACTTCACGAAACTAATGACACACTTTTGCTAAATAATTTGTTAGCTGCAAGTCCTAGTACGTCACAGAGAGAATGTGCTGTATTGTTTATAATGGCACTCAGTTTTGTTTCAGGTCTCTCCTTTGCTATAACCACCAGGGAGTCCAGCGTGCATTCTATAGCTGAGCCTGCCCTTTTAATTAGCCTGTTGATTCGGTGGGGCTTTCTTGAAGTGATGCAATTGAATTCAGAAGGCATATTACAGCAGTTCAGTGTTACAGTTAGTATACATCAATGTCAGTGTCTGATGACCAATTCACATTGTCATCACTATTATGCGATTCAACTAATGGTTCAGTTTCAGTTTGTTCTAAAACTGCCTTTACAGCTTTTTGTTTACACGCTATTGTGTGTTTTGGTTGAGGACTCCACCCCACTCAGGAATATTGATGAGTTTCCTTAAAGTGGCAAAACACATAGAGATTTTCATAATTTTTTGCAGCATAATATTATGTTATCCACTGTCCTGAGAGTTACAGTAATCCCTCGCTATATCGCGCTTCGCCTTTCGCGGCTTCACTCCATCGCGGATTTTATATGTAAGCATATTTAAATATATATTGCGGATTTTTTGCTGCTTCGCGGATTTCTGCGGACAATGGATCTTTTAATTTCTGGTACATGCTTCCTCAGTTGGTTTGCCCAGTTGATTTCATACAAGGGACGCTATTGGCAGATGGCTGAGAAGCTACCCAGCTTACTTTTCTCTCTCTCTTGCGCTGAGTTTCTCTGTTCCTGACGTAGGGGGATTGAGCAGGGGGGCTGTTCACACACCTAGACGATACTGACGCTCGTCTAAAAATGCTGAAAGATTATCTTCACGTTGCTACCTTCTGTGCAAGCTGCTTCCTGAAGTGACATGCTGCATGGTGCTTCGCATACTTAAAGCTCAAAGGGCACGTATTGATTTTTCACTGTTTGTTTTTATCTGTCTCTGTCTCTCTCTATCTCTCTCTCTCTCTCTCCCTGCTCCTGACGGAGGGGGTGTGAGCTGCCGCCTTCAACAGCTTTGTGCCGCGGTGCTTCGCATACTTAAAAGCCAAACAGCCCTATTGATTTGTTTGCTCTTCTCTATCTCTCTGACATCTGCTCCTGACGCGCACTCCTTTGAAAAGGAAGATATGTTTGCATTCTTTTAATTGTGAGACGGAACTGTCATCTCTGTCTTGTCATGGAGCACAGTTTAAACTTTTGAAAAAGAGACAAATGTTTGTTTGCAGTGTTTGAATAACGTTCCTATCTCTCTACAACCTCCTGTGTTTCTGCGGAAATCTGTGACCCAAGCATGACAATATAAAAATAACCATATAAACATATGGTTTCTACTTCGCGGATTTTCTTATTTCGCGGGTGGCTCTGGAACGCAACCCCCGCGATGGAGGAGGGATTACTGTATTCAGATATAACACTGTAAAAGCAAATTGTTACCATCACCCCAAATCTGACTCTGGCTTAGCTGTAATTACGTACAATTCTGAGTAATATGGTTAATGCCAAGAAGGTTAAATTCTTGGATCAAAACCCATTATTTTATTGTGCTTAAAATACTGGAGCTCAGTTAAATTATACTCAGCTTGCTGCTGGGGATATGTTGTCCATTGGGCCCAAATTGATATCAAGTGGCCTAACGGAGCACTGATGCCATCAGGGACAGCCAGCCTGGTGTAGAGCCATCCTTGGACGCTGCTTCGGTCTGATGGTGTGGTGCTGCTCTTGGTGGACATTGGTCAGCTGTGGTCACCATCAAGTGTACCAGCCCATCCCAGGGTACTGTAAATACTAGGAAATCAGCTGTCAGAAACTGAGAATTACCTCAACAGAACATGAAGATACTATGTGATACTATCATATGATATACATCAAAAGATCACAACATGAATTCTGTTATGTTTAAATAAATATTAATTAAGGCAGTATGACTCATGAAAGTCAAAAGTATCCACAGCTAATCCTACTTAAGTAAGGTACAGATTTGTGAAAAATGTTCTTAAGTACCGTAGCAAAGTAGCTGTATTTCATTACTTTCCACCACTGCCTTCACTTTGGGATCGCACACGTTTGATTGCCGGTCTTGCTGATGAATTCCTTACTGTGAAGTAGAGAGATATCTTATGTCCTGTGGATGGAGAGGCCACAATAGGTCTGTGTAGTGGAGCATCGAGACGCTCCTGGACTGATCTTTCTGTCTGTGCAGTTGGTTGACTTCACTTGACCTGATGGGTTTAATTTTCCATTAGGTATTACCGAAGTCATTCACTACATTCAGTTTCCTATTTATTTTCTGTAAAATCGTATGTTGAATGGTTGCTGTGGTATCGCTAAACTGTGATGTACATGGAAGCACAGGATGGACCTTCCCATACCATTTTTTTTTTTGTCATATAACTCTATTCTTCACTTACTTTGCTGCTATTAATTCCAGCAAAAAGCAGTTTCATTTGCATTCGTTTAGATAAAAAATGTAGCCATTTTTAGAGCTTCCCTTCAGTAATTGGGGTGGAGGGAAAAACAACATGCCAAGGGATGTCCAGCGGTGGCTTTTGAAAAGCTGCCTTAGAGCCCCATCCTGGCAGTAATCACCCGGCGCTTAACTTGTGGTTTCATTTGGCCATTAGGGAGGCATTAGCTGCTTGTAATGAACCTACCAGTGGTGCCTGACTTGTTTATCTTTGCCTTGGAGTCTTTCATCTGATTAATTGTCGTTTTAATTGGGAAGGGCAAACATTTGGACATTAGGGAGAGCTAATGAAGAGAAGAAATTAAGGCAGGGTTTAAAAAAAAAAAAAAAAGGGAAGCAAATCAAAGTGCCGTTTAAGCGCCTGCGTCTTTCTTCTTTTATTCTACTCCTGTAACCACCCTGTAATTAAAATGCACTAAACTTCCTTTTATTTGAGGAGCTGAAACTGTGTCGGTAATAAAGAGGGGCTGAAAACGGCCGAGGCTGGCTTCTTCAAGTGTGACTCATTTCACCGCTCATCCGCAAACAGCACATCATTAGGCCTGACACACCAAGGTGTTTCTTTTTTTAATATTCTTGGTGGCCAGATCCTGGAAGGAAAATAGCATATGTGTTGAACTTTACAAACTCAAGTCATTAGTAAATAAAACTAAAAGAAAAGGAGTGGTTAAAACAAAAAAGAAAATCCTTTCTGCGTGTGAGGAGATGAAAAGTGAAAAATGCAATACCAACCAGACATTTGGACACAAGGATGCACCGAAGGGAGTTGTCTTTGTTTTTGAAATTTAAGGGTAATAGTGAAAACATCAAAACTTAGAAATAACACATATCTTATAGTTTTAATTTGCCTTGGTGACACAGCCAGCTTTGTGAGGTGGCCTCTTCCAGCAGCTCCTGAGGTGGTCCCACATGTGTTGTGTACTTGTTAGCTGCTTAGCCTTCAATCTCAATGTGAGGGCCCGGGTTGGCTGCAGCCTTCTTGAACCCAGGTCATCAATAGTCATGTCTGTGGATGAGCTGGGGACACGTATGACACGCAACACACAGCAGTAGACAGCATAGTGTGCTGAGTGCTTTTGTTTAACAATGTTGCAACAAACAAATAAAGTGCAGGGCTGTTCTTGAAATAAAGAATTAAATAATCCATAAAACCATTTTAATCACAGGGCGTAAGATTAGCAATCAATACTCTAATAAATAAGTTTAAATCCATGGGCAGAGGTAAACTCCTTCACATGCCTTCTTATTTCTCTCTTACTTCATCTTTGTCAGGACCCTACGAATTCCCTCAGACGTAGCACACCGTATCGCCATGATCTGCCACCTCTTCCAGCACCTGAACTGCCACTTCCGCTGGTACCTGCAGTTCACAAAGCATCATGGCCATCCTTGGGAGCTGCCAATTCAGAACCCCTTTCTTCCACATTGGCACCCGTGGCCTCGCTTCGTCTTGCCAACTCACCTTATGGCTGTTTAGCTGACGAGAGTGCTTCCACCTGTCTCACTCAGCTCTCCGTCCCACTCTCTAGAATGAATCAGTGAGACGGATGCCTCTCATCCCACTTTACTTATCACAGCCAACAATCCCCCTCTCCTTTTATTTGTCATTGTCTTTCTCCTCTTTCTAGTCTAGTTGGACTCTCTTTATATTCATGTGACTGTGGCACCTCCTAAATACAGTGGAACCTCGGTTTGCGAGCATAATTCATTCCGGAAACGTGCTCGCAGTCCAAAGCACTCGTATATCAAAGTGAATTTCCCCATAAAAAATAATGAAAACTCAGATGATTCGTTCCACAACCCAAAACTATTCATATAAAAATGATTAATACAAAATATAAAGTAAAAATACATAAAACAAATTAACCTGCACTTTACCTTTGAAAAGAATCATGGCTGGTGTAAGTGAGTTTCTAAACTCTTGAGGGATTCCTCCCAAAGGGACGACACGTGGAAGAGTGTCCCAAAGCAATCGCCGTAAAAGCGAATCCGAAAAGATCTCGGACATGCTATAAGCACCTGCTGTCGATGGATGATACAAGGAACAAGGAACATTATAAATGCACAGGGCACAGTACTACTCGCCCCGACCCTGCCTGACTGCTGTGTCTGTGTATAGGAGAGTGGCAGATCCCGCTACAATAAATAACCACGCTGTTGCTGTTTCAAGGTGAATAAAGCTGGTGTTGCTAAAGTACTGAGACTCAGCTTCGTGTTTTGGTGTACAAGATGGGGACTCGCACGTCACAGCACACACACGTGCGCACACACACACACAGTCACAGTGCTGTAGTAAACAGTATACGCTCGTACGGATGTTGACTATATGAGTGAGGCACGCTGACTCAGACGGAGAATAGGAGACGATTGCCCACAATCCCGCAGCGAGAGAAAGAGAGAAGAACCATCAGCTTAGTTGTGATCACATGACGCTCAGCAGACAAAGCGTATACATACTACTCGTATTGCAAGACCTCGCTCGTTTATCAAGTCAAAATTTATTAAAAATTTTAGCTCGTCTTGCAAAACACTCGTAAACCAAGTTACTCGCAAACCGAGGTTCCACTGTACTTTCCACAGAGTGCCAATATGGAGCAGCTGACCAATTCAACAATCATCTCACCTCCACGCCAAACACCCCATGGTAGCCTAACTCCTTGGCTGTGCTCACAAAGCCAGACCATCTCTATTAAGTTTAGGTCAGGGGACTGTGGAGGGCGGGTTATCTGCCGCAGCACTTTATTGCTCTCTTTCATCACCGGATAGCTCTTATACATCATGGAGTTGTGTTTTATGTCACTGTCTTGTTCAACAGCAAATGGCAGCCCAGTTAAGCACAAACTGTTTGGAAAGGCGTATTGCCATAAATTGTGTTTTACATCTACACCTGGATAGGTCTTCAGCTACACTGGCAATAACATCTAATACTGCAAAAATAATAACAGATCAGAACTTATTAGACCCATGGAGGTTTTTAAATCCTAACCTAAGAGCACATTCCTTCTTCTCAGAAGTTAATCATTTTACTCAAGAACTGATTATTTCTTCATAGACAATAATTTTTTGCCCATTATCAAAATGTATAAGTACGATGCTATTGTTATCTCTGACCACACCCCTCTGATTATGTATCTTAACTTGCTATGCCCTACACAATCATCTCATAGCTTACATCTTAACCCCCCTGTCATTAGCTGATGAGAACTGTACAGAATTCATACCAAGCAAATTTGATTATTTTCTGGAGACAAACGCATCCTCAGAGATCTTTGCAGGAATACTCTGGGAAACTCTGAAGGCATTTTTAAGAGGACAGATTATTTTATATCTCTTCCACAAAAATAAATTGGAGACCAGGAAGGTGTCTGAGTTAGTCAGTGAAATTACCAGAATAGATCAAGAACACACCAGGTTCCCAAATGATGCACTTTTTAGGAAAAAACAGGTTTTGCAATCAGAATTTTACTTTTTGACTACTAAAGAAATGGAACAGCTTATTTTTAAATTATAACATCATTGTTACGAACACAGAGAGAAGGCCAATAAGATTTTAGCTCAACAAATTGACAAGCAAGAAGTCCATAATGCAATAACAGCAATTACCAACACAGACGGAGATAAAATCATTGACCATAAAAATATAACCCACACATTTAGAGAGTACAATAAGGCTTTATATTTTTAAGTCTAAAGAAGATAAGACACAATCTGATGAGTTCTATGACTCATTACAGACACTACAGCTAGATACTCTTAGTGCTGTGGAACTGGGTAAACCTCTGGCACCCTCAGAATTATTAGATGCTATAAACTCACTTCAAAGTGGGAAAGCAGCCAGCCCTGATGGCTGCCCAGAAAAACACTTTAACAAAAATTAAAATAAGTTAGCTCCACTATTCTTAGCAATGTTTACAGAAGCTAAAGACAACAAAATTCTACCTCAAACTTTTCGCCAAGCATTAATTACCATCTTTCCTAAGAAAAATAAGGACTTGCTACAATGGGCATCATACAGACCAATCTCACTCCTGAATAATGACGTTAAGATACTCTCCAAAGTTCTAGCTAGAAGGACTGAGAAAGTGCTTCCTTTGGTGATATCACAAGACCAAACCGGATTTATTAATGTCAGACACTTGGCTCCTAATCTTCAACATAAAATATTCACCCATTACATCTAACACCCCAGAGATCTTACCATCTTTGGATGCAGAAAAATAATTTGACATATTTGAACGGGACCACCTGTTCACCACATTGCACAAATTTGGGTTCAGCCCAAACATTTGTGTGTTGATCAAACTATTCTATACTAGTCCAAAAGCTTCAGTTTGTATTAACAACATTATTTCGGACTACTTCAAATTATAACGCGGTACTCGACAAGGATGCCCTCCATCACCTGTGCTTTTTGCAGATGCCATTGAGCCATTGGCTGTTTACTTTCAAAATGCATCAGAGATAAAGGGTATTTTCAGAGAAGCACTTGAACAGAAAATATCACTATAAGTAGATGATATGGTACTGTATATACCTGACCTACAAAATTCCATGCCAGCAGTCCTAAAAACACTACCAGATTTTCAGAAGATATCTGGACTTAAAATGAATTTGAAAAGAAGTGTGCTTTTTCCAGTGCACTCTCCAGCACACAATATTAGACTTGGTGCCTTCTCATTTATCTTGGCAGATTGGTTTAAATATCTAGAGGTAAATATCACAAGTACATGTAAAGCTCTTTTTCAACACAATTTTGCTGTCTGCATGTAAAAAAATTAAATAAGATGTGAATTGTCTGCCCTCCATCTTACATTAGCAAGTAGAATCAACACTGTTAAGATGAACATCCTTCCCAAACATCTTTTAAGATTACAAACCTTCCCCATATACATTAACAAATTTTTTTTTTAAAATTAGATTTATTCATAACCTAATTTATTTGGAATTCAAAACATTCACACATCCAAAGGACGACTCTCTACAAAGACTTAAAACAGAAGGGGGCATAGCACTTCCAAACGTTCAATTCAATTACTAGATAGCAAATATACAGGCCATAAAGACCTGGGGCCTTGCCTCATGTATAAACAGTATGTACAATGGGCTTAAAGTGGAGAAAGACAAACAAATTGTACTTGCCTTTACCTCACTACAAGCACGTAGACTTCAGTTGGAAGAATCCCAACCCATCACTTTAAAGTCAGTCATATGCTATTTGAAATTAGAAAAAAATCCAATTCTCATTCAGAGAATCTGTACAAAACTTTTTTAATCTAGGGGATCTAATCAATAACATTTTAGAATAAGCTTCTATATCAGGGAAGAGGATACTTTTCCTTCCTTGCTGCTTCAAAGATATGCTTTGTTGGCTTGTTCTCTTCTCTTTCTTTCTTTTGGGTGGGGGGTTGAATTTTGGTTTGTTAAGTTTAATTTGATTGTATGGATTGTTATTTACTTTTATTAAAAAATGAATAAAAAGGAAATGGCATATACCTGCAGATTTGGTTTCTAGGGTCATTATTGTCATGTGTACAGAGTATGGCAAAGCTTTTATTTACATGTGCTGATCAACATGTAACATGTCAGAACATTAAACAGTTTTGAAAAGAACTGGCCATTCTGCAAAACAGGCCTGCCAGTTATATCCATCTAGATTCTCCAAAATAATGTCAAGTCACCACTCGGTGGGTGCTGTGGTAGCCATGCTGCCTAAATGTTCCTTCAATTCTATATAAATCACAGGCAGAGTCAGCAGCAAAACCACCCCGCACCAAACACCATTCCTCCTCTGACCCCTTGCTCCATGATTGGAACCACTCATTCCCATATCATCGGTTTTCCTTCTCAGTATTTCATTTGCAAACAAAGACCTCAAGTTTAAGCTTGTCTAGTCTCACAGTGACAGACGTGTAAAACCTGGAGATGACCATGAGTAAATTTGGCTTGAAAAGTGGGTGGGAACAATTAGATGGCTCACATTTGTAAGCCAATCCAATGACTAGTGAAATAAAGAGTAACTTTGTTAACGTCATCCGAATGATTTCAAGGCGGAATAAAAATCCAATGGCTGAAAAATCCCCTAAAAAGACCTGTGTTGAACATATAAATGTAGCCATGCGCTGAGTGATATATTGTGTGTGTATGTGTATATATATATATATATATATATATATATATATATATATATATATATATATATAAATAATATAAATGCAGTCCTTGTTTTGAGAGATTTTGAAAGTGCAAGAGACTGAATGATTCCAAACAGGGGATACCTGGTGTCAAACCGTCAAAGTTGCCAATGCTATGAAATGTGCCATCTAAACTTGGCATAATATGAATTGACAGATTGCACCAAAAAGCAGACCTGATTCCAGGGTTGGGCATCAAAAACTGTCTTGGTAGTGTACTGTTTCTGGAGTGAAATACCTACATGTTTGTTTTATTTAGTTGATATTGGTGCAAACAAAGACTTTAATCATAGAAATACAGTGTACTTTCTTTAAAAAAACTCGCTACTCTTTAGCCATTTGCAGCTCCTTTATTACAATAAACGAGTAACTGCTGTTATTTTTGCGTAAGTACTTTAGGTGCAATAATACTAAAAACCTCTTAGTATATGAGGCGTTTTGGGCACCAAGTGGACCCTCTCCCAGTGGACCTCAGTGTCTAATAATACTGACAGTGGGCTATGGATGCCAAGGAGTACCGTTTATTTAACTGTGGCAGTTTACTTTACTGATAAATTTGGAACTTCTTGCTGCCATTGATGCTAGCAAGAAGAAATTAGACGCTGCCACCAAGTTCAGCATTTCGCAATCAGCTTTGTCAACTGTATGTAACAAAAGACCACGCTATGTGCAGATTCTTTTATAATGACATCCCCGTTTTACAAATGATATTTTCTGTCCTGTGCAGTTCATTCTAACTAAAATTGACTTGTGTATAAAAATCACTTTGAGAGAGGCAGGCTTAGTTTTGGGCCGCACTCTGGACCCCCTGGAGGTAGTAGAGGAGATAATTAAACCAAAACTGAATGCCATTATGAACAAAGCTGCTCCTCCTCTCTCTAACACACCAACCCCGAGAACTTCTAGCTAATGAATTAGTCATTAGAAGTGTGTCAAGTAACACTACCCTGGCTCCTTCATACCAATAGCAATATGCCTATATAGCGCCTCTCTGGAGCTGGGACTGCCAAGTCAGATGTTTTCTTTCTTTTTAGTCATTTGGTTATGTATATTGAGAGGGTTTTGTTGTTTGCTATAATTTATTTATTTAACTTTTGTAATTACCCCTGTGGTGGTAGAAATTGATAAGGATTTCTGACCAGGTTCTCCAGTTACTGGTCGGTGTCCAGTATGTCCTGAATTCTTTTAGGGACCAGCTGGATGAGATACCATAACTTGGACTCCTTTGGCATACTTTGAGCATGAGTAGACTCTGTAGTTTGTAACATTAAGTTTGTGTTTTATGAGGAGCAACTGAAAAGCAACAAACAAGTGTTTTGTAAAATAAGGTATTTTTGTTTTTTCAGTAGAGAGTTTTCTAATGTGACCACAAAAGCTCAATCTCATTGTTAGTTTTTTTTTTTTGGTAAAATCAACTTAAACAGCTTTGCAATGAGAAATGGATAGCTGAGGAAAAACCCTTCACCGACATGGGGAAAACTTTCAAGCTCCACACAATCCAGGACTGGGCCAGAGTCTGAGCCCAGTGTTGTGGAAATGTGTGACAGCCATGTTGATCCTCGGGTACTTAAGTATCCCTGGTTTCCTGCTTCTTGGGTGGATCAGAACTGAGGCAGGGAGACAGACGTTTTGAGGTAAAATTACTAATATGGTGACGGGTTGATTAATACATGCAAATGAGACTATCAGTGCGCTCTGTGCACGTTAGCATTACCGGTGAGTAAACTCCATGGAGTTCTCTTTGGTCTGAATTCAGTGAAATCATGGAAGTATTTGGGGATTTTGCTTAATTTCGCAATATGCATTGAAGTCAATAGGGAAGGAGAAACTTCATTTCTTTTAAGTGTATTATAATGGTGTAGTTGTCTTTTAAGTGTCCCTGAGGGTTAGGTAACTCTTATTTCGAAGCAATGGGGGATCTCTCCAGTGAAATCCCGATCGCATTGAAGTAATGGGGAGGGTGGGTGTAGTGGTCCACCTGAAATTATGTTCACATTGAAGCAAAGGGGCTATGGTCAACAAGAAAAGTTCAGGTTACCTCAAAGCATCCACTTTCATTTCATAAAGTTTTTTCATTATTGCAGTGGTGAGTGTATATTAAGAGGAAAGCTGATGTTTGTTTCTGGTACAAAAACTTCCAAAATGCAGGTACTGTATCATTTTAAAATTTGGGTTTTTGTTTTTTTTTCCAGTGCAGGTATTCCATGTAACCCTAACAAAGGTGGAATGATAACCACAAACAAAATACAGTTTTTTTGTTGTTAATATATTCACTGTAAAAGATTTGCACATGGGTGATGAAAAGTACACGTTTTAATGCAATCTAAACTTTCCTGGGGAGCATAGGCTCCTTTACTTCAATGTGATGATAATTTCTCCCATGACTCCCACGCGATGAGGACTTCAATGCCTTAAAACGAGACACTTACCTAACCCTCAGGGATCGGATCATGTCATGATATCACCAGTGTGCAAATCAGATTGCCTACATTCATTACAGCACAATGTGCATTGCTGCTGCAGCTCTGTGATGTCATTTTGGCCTTGCAAGGCATCATGAGGCACTGGGAAAAAAGTGTTTGTCTAAGCTGGCCACACAGCTAGTTTGCAAGAAAATATCCAGTGAAGAAGGTCATGGCGAACACAGCATATTTGTTGTGATGAACACTAGTGAGCATAATGAACCTGTTAAGAAAAAAAGTAAGAATACAGAGGAACTATTGAAAAAGTGACAAATGTACTCATTTGATCCTTCTCTGGGTTGACTTTTTCCCCTTTCTGATACTCACTTCAATTTTCAAAGCACATTGCCCACTAAAAGGCTTTGGGGTCGGGACTGTGTGGGTGGGCCCGTTTGTGTAGGCCCTTGTCTGTCTTGGGTCGTCAGCCAGTCCATTCGGGTTTGTCCTCCCCATTTGTGTTGATTGTGTGGATTTTAGCTGGAATTTCAGGTTGTTTCAGTATCAAAAGATTAATTAAAACCTTTTCTCATCAGACTGGGGTGCGTCTTAAAGAGTTAATCCTCAAATGGAATCGTCCTTTTTTTGATATTATCTTGTAATTATCTTCCACAGTATGTGGCCTTAGTTAAAGCATTTCTATTTTCAAATTGAATTAATTGACCTTTTATAAAACATTTCAAATAGGCAGAAAATTTGATTTAAAATCTGCCATCTCTTTCTAGTGTAGAGTTCATGCAATCATTTTAATTGAAAACTTCACCCTACTGTTTCTTTTAATTGAAAAGGACCTTGCGGTGTCTCTGAAACGAGGTAACCTCTTAGATATCTAATACTACAAACATTTTTGGCAGTGTTAAGAAAAATAAATGTATGCTTTCTGGTTTAAAACTGCTCTTTTTGTGTAGATTTACTCTTTACTATCTGTAGAGCCCACCGCCTCATAGGTCCCAAGTGTCCAACTGGGTGTCCAACTCCATATTCAATTCGCTTACCTAATTTGGTGATTGTGTGTGCTGGAGAGCAAAACATTGGTAGTATCTTGCAGATATGGTGATGAATATTTTATAAGTTGTCCTTATCAAATAGCCATACTATTTTTTTTAATTAAAAATAATAATTATGTTTAAGGGTTTTCTTCATAAGCCAGTTTTTCCAGGAAATTTATGGCTTACCAGATAAGACTTCCACCTGCAGGTTTTATCTCCTTGCTAGAATACCAAAGCAGCATCTGACTGGCCGTTACTGAACTGGTTGTTGATGGCTTTACATCTCTCTCATTGCCCAAGTGTTCTTTCTATACCCCGGACCCCCACTGAGTGCAAAACTGCTGCTTACATTCATGTTCACTGACATCTGAAGGATGGATTTAGTTGAACAAGTAAAATTCATGAGCCCCTGGAAAGAAGCATGAGCACCCCTTCCTGTTCCATTAAGATGGCCTCAGGGAATACAAGTGGCCGAGATGAACATACATGAGCAGGTCTGTGTTAGTTCTCAGCTGGATGGCGGGTGTGGGATTTGAGTCATGCTGACACCCCCACCTGTGTAAAAGGCATGTCAAGGCAGACAGGACTGCAAAAGTTTAGGCAAAGAAACAAACAAAATTATTTTAATGTTACTATATGTATTAATTTTAATGGGCTCTTGAGCAGATTTGTGGATAGAAACGGTCTCTGAATCTATTGGAGTGAGTGACAGTGGTCCAGGAGGTGAGAAAATCGGCTGTGCGGAATAGCTGAGCTCTTTGATAATCCTGTCTGCCTCTTTCTTCTAAGGTAGCAAGTGTTGTGTACATCCTGATGAGAAGGTTGCCTGGTGCCGTCATATTCTGTGCCACCTTCACCACCCTCTGCAGTGCTTTATGCTCTTGAACCAAGCAGGTGCTGTATTAGGATGTAATGCAGCCAAAGTAGATGGACTCCATGGTGTACGGTCACTGTAGTTAGTGAGAGCAGATGGAGAAATCCAAAATTTCCTCAGATGTTTCAGGAACTAAAAAGAGTGCATAAAACATCATACACTGAATGCAACATAAATACAATATATGGTATATATAAGAAACTCCAATGTATTTATCAGTATTAGTGTCTATCAAGTAACCTTCTGACCTGTGGATAAAAACTGTCCTTGAATCTGGTGGTTCAAGTGCTAAAGAGTCTGAATGGAGGAGGGAGAAGAGTGACGGTGCAGGAGGTCTTTAAAAAATACCCTTGTAAGGCAATGTGTGCTAGTGATATTCTGAGCCAACGTTACTAGGATCTTGAGCCAGGCAGGTTCAGTACCAAGATGTCATACTGCCAGTGAGGATAGACTCCATTTCATAACTTGCACAATTTTGTATGAATAGATGGAGAAATGTGAGTTGTCCTCAGACATCTGAAGAAGTAGAGGCTTAGGTGAGCCTTTTTGACAAGAGCCAAAGCATGTTGTACACATTTCAGTTTAGTCACTCCAAGAAATTAAGTGCTGCTCACTCTTTTAACAGCATCCCCTCTGATGTAGATGCCAGTGTGGTCAACATTCTGCTTCCAGGAGTCTATGGCCAGATCCTTGGTTTTGCTGACATAAAGACTGAGTTTGTTTTCTTTGCACCAATAAGTCAGCAGGTAAACCTCTTAATAATTTGCTGAGATTTTCTAAGATAAGGAAGACAGACATTGTCACATAATAGTTACTGATTGTGCCTCCAGAAAATGGTGACATGTTGTCTTTTGATTAGCACATGTAAGTAAGAATTTCACTGTACTCTGGACATGGGAAGATAATGACCCTATAATCCTTTACCAAAAACATCCTAATGATGTGCCTGAATAGCAACCCTCCCTGATGAAATGTGATATTCAAAGTGATGTCAACGCCTTAAATGCTGAAAGTCAGTCACACAGAAGAACTTGTTGTGGAGATTAAGGTAGGTTGATAAGAACCCATTCTGATCATCATCAGTGGATCAGTAGTGAGATGATTGTTAGCTGCTTCAGCTTCGTTTGGTGATTAGATCTGTGGCAGCCTGGCTTGGATTTGGCAATACTAAGCTTAGGAGAGAAAGTGCCTTCCCTTTGAAGAGTTTCAAAGAAAACATTGATTGAATTAGCTATAAAAAAAGAGATAAACATTCTGACAAGAACATCTGTAGCTGATCAATCATATTGGGATAAGTCTTTTCATTTGAAGGTCCCTACCATTAGCTTTACCTGCTGGTCTCCTGTTCACCACATCTGTGATTTTCTGTGTGAAGAAATCATTATCGTGTTAAGATACATCATCATCGAGATGTTTATATAAAATGTTCCCACAAGCAGATTCCAAGTATGTCCCCCATCACATTTTTAAACACTTTGGTCATGTTGCCTCTTAATCTCCATTTGCCTAAAACAGAGAAGGTTCAACCCTCTTTATTCTCTCCTTATACCCCTTAGGCCGTGAATCAGCCTAGTCACACTCTCTTTCTCTTTCAACTGATTGTTTCATACCTAATTAATATTTAATATTTAAACATTGCTACACCCTTATAGTCTGCTACTCAACACAATAATCCCAGACCACAGTTATGTTTTTATGATCTTTGCATTGTGGCTCCTGGCAAATTCTGTAATGTTTAGCTGTTTTGCAGTCCATTTATACATATGGTACCATATTTGTTTTTTGTTTCTACTTTTGCTTCAGTATGAAGCTGTTTCAGGTAATGTGGCTTGTGCTATTTAACTCTGAGCAGCCGCCTGTCCCTTTCACGTTCAACCTTCTCCTCTTAGTCTGATTTCTGCCACTCTACAAGTCTCTGCAAAGAACATTCATGATCCAGTGGCATCAGAAGTGTCCCTCTAAACTACCTTATTCAGTTGTTCATTGTTTGTCTCCTAGCTGCATGCCCCTCACTCTCTGTCTGATTCGTCATCTGCCATCAGTGAAATGGACTCTTTCGGGAGCCTTCTATGCTGATAAGCATCAACAGCACTTATTTTCTTAACTCCGATCTCTCCAAACTCATACATTCCTAAATAACGAGCATCATGATAGAAATGCAGCTGTAATTACACCTTCTGTGTTTTGTTTTTTTTTGTCCACTTATGCTATAGTAACAAGCGGTTTCAGGTGATGTGACTTATGGTGTTTCACTCAGTGCAGCTGCTGCTGTTTGCCATCTTCACCTTTATTCTCATCCTCCTCGTCTGTGCTCTGCTCCTGTACAATTTCTGCCCACAAACATCATAAGCTGATGTCATCTGAAGTGTCCGTTTGCACTGTGTCTCTTTCTGACTAGTAATCTGCTATCAATGACAGGGACTCTTTCAATAGCTTGCTGTGCTGATAAGCATTGCACCATTTCTTTTTTTACCTCTTACCCCTCTAAACTCATAAATGCATAATAAGCAACAAGGTAGGGGTACATATAGAGATACAAAGAAATCCTGAAAAAGTATATTTTATTCAAGCTCTGTTTACAAACACAGTACTTAAAAATGCACAAATAAAATACTGTCACTTTACCACATTCAGGATCATTAGCAACCTTATACATGTTAGGCAAATATATGATCATAATGAAATAATTTTAAATTGTTTTGGCATATTTTTGGTAGTACATCTCTCTATTACAAAAAAAATCTTGGGAGGGAGACGAGACGTGATCTTCTCGGAAGACTGTATGACATCCCGCGAGACAAAAGGACAGCTGCTGTGCAGGCTTTTAAATGATCGAGGCACAGAGCAAAAAGAAGAAAACGCAGCTCACAAGCAGCAGCGGAAAGACAGCAGATGATCCGACCGCATCTCCTTAGCATGCATTCAGCCCCCTCTTCACAATGCGAGCAGGGTAATACGACCCACGAGAAACAGATTTAACTGTGCCCGGGGCCGTAAATAAAGGACAAAGAGTAGATGACAAAGTAGAACATCGTAAAGAATTCAAAAATGTTGGCGCGGTACACATGCACAGCAGGTTAGAGATAATGGAAGTACGAAAATTGAGAAGTCTCAAAAAAGGATAGGAAAGATCGCATTAGCGCAAACAAGTGGAAATTATTACTCAGTGAAATAACAGAACAGTGAAAATAGATCAAATATATTGTTCATATTTAAACTTTAAGCCGGAGACTTGTAGATCGTCAACTTTTAATTCGTGAGAATTAAAAGATTCCAAAAATGTTGTTGCGGTATGAACTCCCGTGAGACGGAGACTTTTAACATGAGATTCTTTCAAGTCACCCCTTCTTACAACTATGTTCAAACAAGACCACAGCCATCTAACCTCAGTCGTGTGAATGCTTTTTGTCCTGCGGTCTCAGCTCTTATAAATTGTATCAGGATAATAATTTTATACATTTAAGATGACACAAGCAAAGAAGAAAGAGCATGGACAAACATTCGAGAAAGTCGTTCTATTTATTAGAGAGAAAGAAACGAAATTCATTCATAAGTTGCGTTGTCACGATGTAAGTCCAAACACGGAATCAAAATTCAATGCGATCATGAAGAAAAGTTAATTCCAAATATTGTTTTTACAAAAGTTTTAAAGTAAATGTGAAAATAATGCATATGTAACAATTCCCATGAAAATAACAATCTCTTTAAATTGCATATCCGGGAAACCAAACCTGGGGGTGGGCGAGCAAAGTGAGCAGGGGGCAGAGCCTATTAAATGAATGAGGCATGCCTGGGGTTTCACACTGTATCATATGACCCCGTGAGACCTGTAAACATGATGTCATAAGTCGCTAGACACCCAACACATGTATACAAGGGCAATAAGTGACTGGTGGCACAGATCATCCCCAAGTACAAAATGGTTTAAAGCCCCACTTACAGTAGCTATGGCCTACATGGCATTTACACTGCAGTTGCCTTATTTCTCTGGTTTGATTTGACTTTCTGTTCTCTCCTAGGTGATTCATTTGCTCAGTTTCGCTTTGCTGAAGAGAAAGAATGGGATATTGATGTGTCATCCAATATTAAGGTACTCTTTATGTTTGGACTGCTGTTTACTGTTAGTATTTTTTTTTGTCATTACTGTCACATGTAATTTTCATTTGCATGTGCTAATCAACATGTTGCCACTTTCCAGTGCCACCATCAGTATGAACTCGGTCAACTCCAGGAATATTGGCACCCATCAAGAAAGTGATGAAAACATGAATACAATATACCGTGGATAATACGTATAATGATTCTAATCAGATGTTTGGAGAAACTGCTAACTATTCATTTAATAAAGATAATTCCTGCAAAAGTGTTATTTTTATCTTCAGCATAGTTTATTCTGTCGGAAACATATGTATCAAAATTATTGGCACCTTTGAAAAGTATTATAAAGAAAACCAAAGCAATTTGTGTATTTGGAGATAAAATGTTTCTTGATATTTCTTTTACTTTCTAGGAACTTTACTGTAGTTCATAATCACCGCCTGTTTCACTGGAGTATAAATATGAAGTAACGCACAAGTACAATCGTTTTGTCATCCATCATCACAAGTAAAAACCTAAGAACTGTCAACTCAAATGAGAAAAAAAGCCATTGAGCTGCATAGATTGGAGAATTGCTATAAAAAGTCATTATTCAGTTGAAATTACCAGTAATTACAAGTAGGGCTTTGGCAAAGAAGTTTGATAAGCACGGAGCTGTTGAAAATTTGCCAGGAAGAGGATGCACCCACGGTAACAGCTTCTACAAAGAAGTTATTGGTAATTAGCTAATGAAGCAAGCTCAGTGGACTCAATGTTCTCATTTTTCTTACATTTTATATGATTTAGATGCTCTCTTCTCTATTAGAGTTACACTTTGCCAGAGAGGTGTCTAGACCTAAAGTTCTCTTCCATATTATACGTGCTTTTAAACCCTGGTTTATATTTGTAACATGCAGTGTTGTAGTGAAGAAGTCAAGGTCATTAGCAATCAGTACTTAATTATTCTGAGTGATCGCCTTCATCCTCTCAGCAGGGGCATCTGACAAAACGTCAAAGCCCCTATCAACAGACCACATGCTGTCATGTATTGATTGTAGTGAAGATGCCCACAGAGTTAGACATGCTGTCAGATCGTATCTCTCACTAGATACCAGTCCAATTGAGCTTTAAAAGGAGATCGTGAAATGACGTCTCAGACGGTGTTTTCCATTTCCATTAACAAAGCATACATTGGTTGACTCCCACATCTAAAACCAGAATTGCAGACATGGACACTGTGATGCCCAAGGGCATGTACAGCCACCCTAACCCCAAAACAGACAGGCAGGACACAAATTGCCACACAGCACATGGTTTATTTACAACTTGCACTCCACAGCACAAGGTAAAGCACAGTCCCTTCTTTCAGCCAGTCCTTCCACCTCCACACGAGCTTCGTCCATTCTTCCCGACTCAGGCACTTGAGTGGTGGTGACTGGCTCTTTTTATAGGGCACCCGGAAGGAGTCCAGGTGCCCAATAAGCTTCTTCTGGCAGCACTGCTGGGCCCTGCAAGCGTCACAAATAGGGCCCTACAAGCATACAAGTGCTCCCTGGCAGTGACCACAGGCCCCAGCAGGGTTGAGCATTCATGCTCATGACCTGTGGCCCTGTTGGAAGCCAAGTGGGCTGCCCTCTGCCGGTCTCGGGGAGAAATGGTCTTGAAAGTACACTCTCTACTGGTCCTTCCATGGTCGGGGCATCCCAGCCGGGTTAGGGCCCCAGTAGTCTGCCATTCTGCCCCTCCCCTTCAGCTGAGCCTTGTGTGGTGAAGCGTCCTGTCCTGCGAGGGCTGCCGTTATGCTGGATGGGGAGTTGATGTATGTCTGGACCACGGTTCCGTCCTGAAAGATAGAAAAAACATGGGGACAGGGAAGCGCTGCACTGACACCCTCTCCAGGGGTCTGTTGAGACCTTATTGGCAAAACGCCTCCACCCGTGGCCGACTCGGTGGCACTTGTAACAATGCTGCTCCCCACCTGACGTTTTAGACCTTTTTGATTTTTCTTTATGTTTTCTAGCCTACACACATTGTATGAGTTTTCCCACAGTGGGTCGCAAAACTCATAAAATGATTTCCATATTATTGATGACAAACTCACAAATGGGGGCATCCATAGGAGGATCCACGAATCGTAAACTGGTGAATCACAAGGGCCGACTGTACTTTGATTTTTATGCTTCAGTTCGCCATCTTGAAATTTGCTGCTGATTGACTTTGCTGTTGTATGAGTTTTAATTTGTTGTCTAGCTTTGGGACCAACTCTGAAGTGAATTGCAAAAGTCCTTAGCCTTTCATGAAAAAAAAACAATTAGGCTAAAATGTTTCCCTGAAGTGGTGACTTCAGCCCAGCATCCGTGCAGTTTTTCTAACGATTGATCCTTTGGTCAAAGCAGGCATTCAAATTCACCTTGAGTCAAACTCTCAGGTTGCTCATTCACCACATCAGTCAATTCACCATGCGTCTCCAGAACTTTCTTTTATTTTTGGGAACACCCAGAAATCAAAAGGCACCAAATGGGGAAAAAGAGGGGGTTCAACCAGCTGGATCCCTGATTTCTTGAATGTTTCAATGGTCAGCTTTGCTGGTTGTGCCGGTGCATTATCATGGTGGAAAAATGACTTGCTCAGAATCAGGTGGGAGAGGCCTCCACTCCCCTCTCACTCTTCTCCCTCGTACTACTTGCTATGACTTTTTTTTCTTTCGTTCTTTTTACAAATTCATGAAGGGATAAACTTGATATCTAGTCAATGTAAATGTGGTGGCAGCTCACTAAGAATCTGAATGGTGAGGACTTTGGCAAAGCCCCTCATATTGTGTTACACAGTTTTCACTCTATTTGGAGTGTTGCCTGTACTTTGTAATGACTCCTGTTTAATATAACCAGCCTAGTGAACCACCTGTTTAATAAAATGGACACAGTGGTACAGCGATAAGTCTGTCTGTTTGGATCGCATTGCGTATTTTGTGCGTTTCTTTCTTTGTGAGTCTTGTTACGTTTCCTTGTCAGACACTGCAGCCCTCTTGTGGACGCTGGATGATATTACACCCAGGTGTGGACACCAAGCTTTTTGTTGCTTTCCATAAATAGATATGGTTTGTCACTTTGAATACATGCATCTGCTAATTAGTAATAATAATGTCCCACTTCTGTAAGGGTAGTGGTCATGCCTCACCTAAAAAAGAAAAGTTCTCATGTACGCTTCCTCAGTGTGATGTTCAGTGCCATTGCATCATTTATTCCTTCAGACATTAAATGAAAAGAAGCAAACAATAAGATGAGAGAGAAGCATTCAAGATTTCTCACTATATTTAAAAATAAATCAAAAGTATTAGCAATGTTAAATGCTCGAAATTTCGGCAGCAGCTGGAAGAGAATGAATTCTTAAAATCGTGTTTTGTGCACTTGCCTGCTGGCTGGCTGATATTTTAATTATTTTTATAGGGAATGAAGAGTCTGTACAGGAGTTACTGGCCATGTTCGCATAGCAGAGAGTTTTGGGTGCACAGTAAATTTCATACCCACAATTCAGCTTTGCAAGTTAACCTAACCTGCGTGTCTCTAAGAGGTGGGCAGTGCTCGGTGGAAGACCCTTAATATTATCATCATGAGGAGCCAGCTGTTGCTTTTAATATCCAGTGAATAGGTTGGTATTGATAATTATGAAGTGCAGCCAAACAGTCATTTGTAGTTTGTGCCCAGTCGATGCTTGGCACTTATTTCTTTCACCATATGTTCCTGTTTTTTCGAGCACCTGCCAAAACGTGTCCGAAGGAGGACAGGTTTTCAGTGGGTATTTGAAAATGAAAGGAGTACCACATATTCTGTAAGACTTCCCGTAGACCTAAAGGCAGTGATTGCTGTTGGTGTAAAGGAAGGGCAGCAAGGGAGTGGTTAGTAGGTTATATACACAGTGTGTCCTGAACGTTAGTTCACTTTCCACCTCTCACTTGTTGTGTGACTCTGAGGAAGTCACCTAACTCAGCAGCACCACAACTGTTTACATAAAATTAAAAGTAGTCTGCTCCTGTTTAAAGGTCTTTAAATATTCAATTTTACAGTGAAATTTTGGTTTATACAAATCCCAAGCTTAGAATTTTATGTTAGTACGGTAAAGCCCGAGTCAGACTCAGGGGGGCATGTAACGATCTGCTTTACAGTGTTTATTATTGAATAACTTTCAGGACGGTTTTGTGCTGCCATCTAGTGAATAAAAATAATGTTATGCTGCAAAAAATCATAAACATTTATATGCTCTAAAGTAGGTCATCAATACTCATTACTGGGGCACAGCCTTCAAGCAACACATGATGGCATGTAAAGCCAGTTTTAGACCAAACTGACACTGAACCATTAGTTAAATCAAGTGACAGTGATGAAAACATCAACTGCTCATCAGACGTTGACACAGATAGTGAAACTGACGCATATGGCACTGCACGACTGAACCGCTGTGATATGCCTGGGGAAATTTGGTTGCCTGAAGTGGTGCAAGTAGGTGCGTAATGAAAGGGCAAAAAGATTGTGATCAAGTGGAAAGACAAGAAAGACTTTAGCTCCCTAGACAGTGTTCACAATTCATAACTGTTGTTCATGTCAGGCGAAAGGTAGAAGTCACTAAGCTTTTCAGTGTAGCTGCCTGGTGTAACACAAGAGGTGTGTCAGTCGTGTGGATCTGGCACTGAAATTCTTACCCGCTCATGTGCAAGCAGCAGAAAAATATAAGAAGAGTGTCTGCTACCCGTTAGTGACATCGGGCATTGGTGACCGTCTCCAAACGTGTCTCATGAAGGACATGTACTCAATCTGCAGCAGTGGACACTGGACAAACCTTACTACTGGATTTATGTTGACATTTTGGTATTTACATGTTTCTGTTACACAAGCCTATGATGACAGTTTTTCTTGTTGAAAAAATTTAGCTCTTGACTCATTTTTCCAGAGGTAAACATAACGTTAACGAGGCTACATTGTTTTTAATACATTTTTTTGTATTTTTTTAAAGGAATGCTTGTAGTATAACAGCAAATAGGTAAATATGAATTAGATCACATGCTTAAGGAAGGGAACCACAAAGCTCTTTAAGCTTAATCCATAAGGTTTGTTCTACCTGCCTGGAATGTGGCAGCGCTAAATATTAACCTGACCAGGAGGTGAATGAGAGGAAATCCCAGTCACGAACACAAGTACTAAAGCCAAAGAGTTCCAAACCAACGCGGGCCCATACCTTAAGGAGAAATCACATCGATGAGATACACGAGAGACTGTAAACCTTTAATTCAGTCGTACACACTCAGGAACATCTAGAACAGAAGGCTTTGCTGTGTGTTATCCAGAATCTTAGATAACCAGGAGGTGCATTGCTCTGAACCTTACAGCGAAGTCACTCAACGTTACGTCTGGTTGTCTGAAGGTAGCAACAGGGATAGCAGACATGCACAAATACTTGCTGGCACCCACAGGAGAGCAAAATGGGTTGTAAGCTGGTCTTCTTTTAAAAAGGTTAAATCTCATAATATTGGGTTTCTTTGTTCAAAAATGACACGTATAAGCTATTTTACAATGTGTGTAATCACAAGACGTGAGACAGCACTCGACAACCGTCTGGATTTTAAAAAAATAAATGTACAGTGGAACCTCGGTTCACGATCATAATTCATTCCAAAACTCTGGTCATAACCTGATTTGGTCGTGAACAAAGCAATTTCACCCATAGGATTGTATGTACAGTAATCCCTCCTCCATCGCAGGGGTTGCGTTCCAGAGCCACCCGCGAAATAAGAAAATCCGCGAAGTAGAAACCATATGTTTATATGGTTATTTTTATATTGTCATGCTTGGGTCACAGATTTGGGCAGAAACACAGGAGGTTGTAGAGAGACAGGAACGTTATTCAAACACTGCAAACAAACATTTGTCTCTTTTTCAAAAGTTTAAACTGTGCTCCTTGACAAGACAGAGATGACAGTTCCGTCTCACAATTAAAAGAATGCAAACATATCTTCCTCTTCAAAGGAGTGCGCATCAGGAGCAGAGACTGTCAGAAAGATAGAGAGGAAAGCAAACAAATCAATAGGGCTGTTTGCTTTTAAGTATGCGAAGCACCACGGCACAAAGCTGTTAAAGGCGGCAGCTCACACCCCCTCCGTCAGGAGCAGAGAGAGAGAGAGACAGAGAAAAACAAACATCAAAAATCAATACGTGCCCTTTGAGCTTTTAAGTGTGCGAAGCACCGTGCAGCATGTCACTTCAGGAAGCAGCTGCACAGAAGGTAGCAACATGAAGATAATCTTTTAGCATTTTTAGACTAGCGTCCCTATCGTCTAGGTGTGCGAACAGCCCCCCTGCTCAATCCCCCTACATCAGGATCAGAGAAAGTCAGCGCAAGAGAGAGAGAGAAAAGTAAGTTGGGTAGCTTCTCAGCCATCTGCCAATAGCGTCCCTTGTATGAAATCAACTGGGCAAACCAACTGAGGAAGCATGTACCAGAAATTAAAAGACCCATTGTCCGCAGAAATCTGCGAACCAGCAAAAAATCCGCAATATATATTTAAATATGCTTACATATAAAATCCGCGATAGAGTGAAGCTGCGAAAGGTGAAGCGCGATATAGCGAGGGATTACTGTAAATACAATTAATCCGTTCCAGACTATACGAACTGTATGTAAATATATATTTTTTTAAGTTTTTAAGCACAAATATAGTTAATTAAACCATAGAATACACAGCGTAATAGTAAACTAAATGTAAAAACATTGAATAACACTGAGAAAACCTTGAACAACAGAGAAAACTAACACTGAAATAGTTTGCGCTATAGTGCTACCAACCACTGGCTAAAAACACTTTTTTTTAATGAGTTTTAAGCACAGGGAAAAAAATGAACATTTGAAAAAATCCGTAATGTAATAAACCACCAAGAAAAGTAACATTGCAACAATGCACGCTACGAACCGATCACTGTAAACAGAAGTGAAAACAAAATCAAGCCCAGTGCATTCTTTAACTGCCTTCCTACCTTAAGCGTGCAGCTCTCTCTCTCTCGCACGTCCTGTGTGTGTGTGTGTGTGTGTGTGTGTGTGTCACGCTCTCTCTGTCTTGCTCGCTGCACAGGAGAGACTGAACATGTACAAACCAAAAGGGAACCTGGCTTGTTCGTATACCGAGTGTGTGGTCGTGAACCGAGGCAAAAGTTTGGCGAACTTTTTGGTCGTAAACCGGTTTGTACGTGTACCGAGACGTTCGTGAACCGAGGTTCCACTGTATTTGGTAAGCTTTTAAGCTTTTCCTCCATGCTCAATACTCTAAGGTTGTAAAACTCTGGCAAGATAATTTAAAAAATTTGTATAAAGCGCTAAACTTTGAAACACAATTTTGTAAGGCAAATGCATATAGCTTTTTTGTGAGGAAATAACTTTCACTTGAAAAATACTAAACTAGGCCTTGCACTTGCTCCCTGTGAAGCCCGGGCGTGTACAGCTGCCCTAACCCCTGACACAGGCAGGCAGGAAGGACACAGGTTCAACACCCCCAGTTTATTTATAATAAAAGTGCACAAAAGCAACATCGCAACACTCCTTTCATTCCCTTCCTTGCCGCCTGTCCATCCGCCTTCACTCCTCCTCAGGCTTTGTCTTCTTCTTCCTCCCGACTCTGGCCCTTGAATGGTGGGACTGGCCCCTTTTTATAGGGCAGGACTCCAGGTGCCCAACAAGCTTCTTCCGGCAGCACTTCCAGGTGTGGCGGAAGTGTGGTCAAATAAGGCCCTGGAAATGTCCATGCGCCCCCTGTCGGTGGCCACGGGTTCCAGCAGGGCTGAGCTCCCATGCTCATGACCCATGATCCCACTGGAAACCTAGGGGGCTGCCCTCTGTCGGCCTGGGGGAGAAACTATCCTGAAAATACTCTCTACCCCGGTCCTTCCACACTCTCGGCGTCCTGAAACAAAATAATTAATAAAATAAAAATGAGATATTTAAATAAATAATTAACAAAAACGTTAGAAAAAAGTCACAAAATAATCAAGCAAAATTACAACATAAACTAAAATAAAGAAAGGTGAGTCCAGGGATGCTAAGAGCTGTAGCTGTAGCGACACTGTAGCTGGACTTGTTTCCATTCACACGTCACTTAGCTGCACTCTCTTAGCTGCTAGGCTCGTTTGCAGGTATTTTTTGCTTTCCTGTTTATGTTTTTTCCTCTGAAGTAGCAGCGTTTATGCTTTAAAAGCTGTTGGTTTCTCTTTTCAGTGTTTTGTGTCCTTTATGTTTATATTGTGTTTGGCAGAAACGGACTCCTTTAGCTACTTTATCAGCTCCACCATCCTGTGAACTCCTCTTCATGTTTAGAGCGCTTTAAATGCAGCCATAATGTTTGATATTTCTTTCCTTCCAGATGTCGACTCTGTTTGTTGACTGTCAGTCACTTGCCGAAAGTCTTCAGCAGCTTCCTCTTCACGTCAGGTTAAATGTGGAACCAGAACTGATCCAGGTAAAGGGGCTGGGGGTTAAGGAGGGGCGCGGACCACTATTAGGTACAGAGTGACTGCATGTTCATCTGCTTGTAGCATCAGGATTAGATTTAGAATATCCTCATGTGCTGAATGCAAATGCCACACCGTCCAGTGGAGTCCAGAAGCACCATCTGTGAAATTTAGAAAAACTTTTTTTTTTCTCAAATTCTGCTTCCAAATCTCAACTTTTGAAGTGTAACGTGTTCTGTCGTTGCCTTAGTAAGATCTGAACTAACTGAACTTTTTTTATGTTTTTTTTTTTTTTAGAAGATTTGCTTGAAAAGTTAATTAGTGACTTTTTTCAGTATTATGCTTTGAAATAATTAATAGATTTTTAATCATAGCTTTGCTTTTTTGGATAATAGTGTAATTAGAAATAAGTAAATATTACCTATGTTGAGAAAACTATATATTAATTATATCTGTTATGAGTTGTTAGACATAAAAATAAATTGTTTCAAGCATTACACTCTCTCAGAAGGGAAAGTCCATGGTGGGCCAAAAAGTTAAGTAAGAATCGGGAGGATCAGGAAAATCTGGAGCAAGAATTTCTGAGATAAACAGAATGAGATTTGAAAGATCATCTTGAGGCAAAACAGGAGGTTCTGAGCCTGTGTCATTGTTGCCCAACCATTGTCAGAATATTCTTTTTAATATTACATCTATTTCACATTTATTCTTTTATCTTTGTATTTTATTTTTGTGTTTTATTTAATAAGTTGAACTTTTTAATATTTGTTTAGTCAAGATTCTTACATTTTTCTGGACTCACACTAGCAGCTTAAAGGTTTCATTGAAGAGCTGAGCAGCAGGGTTAAGTACGTTAATGACCGGTCCGTGAAACAATGGCCTACAACAGGTAACCAAACCTGTTAAATTCTCAACACCAGGTGCTCAGACCAGAGATCTGGAACTGCAGGGTGGACCTTAATGATCATAAGACCACCATTGCTTCTGAATCTCTCACCCCTAGCTTGGGAAAGAGAGTTGGAACAACCTGTGTATTTCTGTAGGCCCAGATCTAGACAGTTGCTCCCCAGCATCCACCAGTGATAGTATGAGTGAGGAGACACCTTGACAACAAAACCGGTGTAAAGGTCTATTAATACACCGAAAAAATGGGGTGAGGCTTCTTAAATTGACCAAAAAGAGGTTTTACTGGCCAGAGTGGGCCTCATTTGCCTGCCTGGAAAAGCCTCATTCCAATCAGGCTTAATCTCTGCTCCAGTGGCCCAAAAGGGACTGACACTTTCAAAAGAAACTTAAAACTCCCTAAGTTATATCAAAAATCCCCCAAAACAACTTTTCATTGGTTTTAGCCTCTCAACGACACGTAACCTGTATTCCGTCCTCGCCAAGGGGATCGTCTCCAGAGAGGCCGTACTGCACGTCTAAGTGTTTTATCTGCCCGTAGGGATCAAACATTGCAGCTGCCAGCTATCCTGCTGACTGTTCACATTTCATCCAGGTGCCCTGATATCCAAAGGACACCTGTCTCCTCCCAGTTTACTACTTTTCTTTATCCTTTTCTTGCCCATTTGTGTTAAGAAAGCCAGAACTGGAAGTATCTGAGTTAATGGTCTGCGGGTTAGTTACGCAATTTTATATTTATACAGCTTCCTGCCAGCAGATGGCCAGGAATACTGCTGACTATGCCAATGTAACCAGTAGGGGGTAGCACCCAGTCCCAAACCCCAGACATAATAACACCCAACATATTCACAAGTTCAAATAGTGTCCATTTTATTAATCATAGTACCTTAATAGACAGCTGACCACAATCAAAATACCACAAACACAGAAGTGTAGTTCCTCCTCACTTCTTCCTCTCCTCCAAAGAGTTTTGTTTTATTCTCTGCCTCCCGACACTGACTCCCTGATCATGGTGAGTCAACTTCCTTTATGTTAGACCCTGGAGTACTTAGAGTGCCGTAGCACTTCCAGGTCATGTGGAAACTCCACAAAACAAGTAGGTCTTCTGGCAGCAGTGCCCTGTGGCCACACCAAGAGACCCCAATAGGGCAGCTTTTTAGAACTACAGGTCCCACACAACCCTGTGGGTGTCCAACCTTGGACCATGCCAGAGAACTACTGCCACCTATCGTAATGGGGATTAGATTATCTTTGGTAGACTAACTCCCCAGTCCATTCTTTAGTCTTTGTCCTCATCTGGGACATCATCCTTGCTAGGAAGTACCTCCATCCATGCTGTCCTTCCACTATGGCCACCTGGCCAGGTAAGAAATTGTTCTGCATTCCATTTGAAATACCTGTCCATCCATTATGTGATCTGCATATTTAAATGTATTCCCACTCATTTTCAGCACACCACTGAAGGCAAGAAAGATTTAATTGGGTATACTAGATTAACTGGTTCATCGTTCACGCCAGACTAGCAGCACAGGTAACAAATTAGTTTGGTGACAGCAATGTTCTTGCCCAACTTGAATGTGCAGTTATTGAATACTCTGCATATCCCATGATAACCTGTGTCTTTTGGAGACTCCATAATGGGCAGTGAAGTGAGTCTATCCTTCCATCATGAAAGCCTCTTAATTCAATTTAGGGTCACCAAGAGATATTCAGCCCACTTTGGAGAGAGGTGATTAATGGTGCCCCTGAGTCTTGAGGAGACCACTGGCAAAACACATGGAACCTGACACAGGTGTTAAAAACAAAGCAGGCAATAAACAAAAGAAACATGAACTCAATGACGCAAAATAGAATAAAAAAACAAAGACATAAAACAAGACTTTGAACCCCAGCCAGGAGATGAACCCTGGGTGAGATGTAACAGTTCTGTCTGTCGCAGCACTTATTACAACGTACAAATTAATCATTAAGCGTCCGCTACCTTATGCTGCTGAGCTCCAGAATTAATAACAGCAATTTTAGCTTTTAATTTGCTCCCAGTGTTGTCATTTTGTTCAGTTCCTTTTGCTTTTTCCCTGTCTTTTCTTAGTTGTTTTATGTATTTTTGTAATAGATGAGGAGAAATGAGACACTGCAACCCTGGCTATTGAAAGTGCACGGACTGGAGGAATTGTTTCTGATTTTCAGGAATACATCCTGTGGGCAGAGCCTTGTCAGCAGTGGATTTAGCTGCTGTGTGCTGCAGAGTTTTTAGCGAATTCATTAAGATGTGCGGCTGATTTGTTAAAAGTATTTGGCCCAAAGTAAGCCAGTTCTGCCCCTAATGTCTGCCTTCCCAACGTGAGCATTACCGCCAGTCACAGTTCTGGCATGTTGGCAAACTAATGTTCTTAACTCACAAGCCAAAATGACAGACAGGCCAAGTTTTACATGGCGCTAAATTTGCTATTTGGCCATTCCAGCCATGAGAGCGATACGAGTGCAGGTTTATATAACCAAATGGCTGAGCTGTGTGTACTTCACACTATGAGAGCGTACATCAGTGTCCAAGTGCAAGATGACATTTTGAGACCTGACATCGGGGCACGTTTAAGGATGATGCTGAGTCAAAATAAGTCATTCCTTAAAGCAAACATTTGTACGAGAAAGCTGGCTGGTGATTCAAGAGTAGGTAAAAGTGCAAGTTACAAGGTCGCCTGATGCACAGCTAAGCCCTTCAGTGATGGAGGACGTGTTGTGCAGCAGGGGACTCATTTGTTGGCATACCAAACAAAAGCACAATGCTGACGAGGAGTAAAGAAATGCCTGTTAGTGCTGGAAGTGCTGCACGGCGGCTAAGAGGAATGGCAGACAATGTCAGGTGCCAGCAGATTGCTGAACTGAAAGAAAGTTGGATTTTCAGTGGTGCTTTTAATGAGAGTGTGGATATTACTGACATTTCACAATTAGCAGTGTGTGCCTGGGCTGGTGGCTCAGCTGGCACACGTCACCCTTGTGACAAACAGCCAGTGCATGACACAGCGAAAGGAAGGATGTGGCTAAAAGCACTTTGGAAAGCGAGGAGCGGAGATCTGCTGCTTATTTGTAGTCGGTACCAATGGTTCCTCTGCAGTGGCGGCAGGACAGAAAGTTCAGTTGTGTGATTGCATCCAGTGAAAACGGTGACTTGTCTGAGTGTCCGTTGAGACTGTCGAGGATTTCATTATTCTGCAGAAATGACTTTGGAGGGATGTATTATACAGTATATTACATTTAATATCTTTTATTTTGTGTTTTAAAAATTCTGCAAAAGCCTCACAAGTTTAACTAGACATTTCTGGTAGGCATTCTGTTGAGCGAGCTGCATTTAGAAGAAGAGAATAAAACTTGTAGATTTTCAACGTATTAGGATAAGAACTGCACGTGATCTGACTGTGTAGAATATTAGCAAACATTGAGGCTGCAGATGAATCAAAATAACATTTTTTTAACAATATGCTTCACATTAGTTGTAGTTACCAGCATTTCTACATCAAATAAAATACAGAAATGGTGTGATAAGCTGATATCTGTGGTCGGCCTCATGTTAACTTTTTGAAATGACTTAATCCAGTGTGTGTCCCCCCTTATGTGTGGGTTGGCTGACGTGCAGGGAGTTCATGAATTCTCTTGCTTTCGGGTCACAATGGCTATCCGTAGGAACCTGTCACCGAATTGTTTGGGTCATGATAACCGCTTGAATCAAGAGACTCAGTGCCAGCTTCCTGCAGTAACATAATGCTGATTCACGGCTCCCTCATTCTGCTTTTCTCTCTGCCATCTACAATTCTGTGTTTGCCGTTTAGGAGTCTGTTCCAGTTGACATCCCACACATGACCTGGAATAGCAGCAAAGAGCCGTTGAGTGCTGGGCAGTTCAGTGCCCCCCCAGAGCTGCCCAGGCCTGCTCCTTCCCTTTCACAACCCTCTGATGTGTCTGCAGTTCCACCTCAGCCAGAAGTGGACGACCTTGACAAAGATCTGGACATTCTGCTTCATTTAGAGTCCCCCCTCTCAGCGACTGTAGACATTCTGCCCCCAGAGATGATCACCCACGTCACACAGAGTGTTGACAATTCTTCTGCAACCCAAAGTAAGAATTTTCTTATGGTTTATGTAGCCTGAATATTTACTGCATGGATTTTTAAAAACAGAGTGGTCGCTTTTTTGCTTTTCAAATTTCCTGCATTGGATTTCATTTGTGTTACGTTTGCTGGCGACTCTTAAACCCTAGATTAGGATGAACACAACTTTAATAGGGAAACGCATGAAGCATTGGCTTTGAGCGAGTCCTGATGCAGTGTAGCCACTTAGAAAAAACATTTTTGTTGTCTCGTGTTCAAAGTTTATCCATTTTTATTCTCAATCTAAAAAAACCCAACTTTTTTTCCACCACAGCAGCTGAAGAACTTAAGGATTTGGAGCCACCATCATCTCAAATGGAGGAGAAGAAGAAAAAAGAATTGACTGAGGATGACCTGGAGGAGTGGCTTGACAGCATGATCTCCTAACTGTCATCAGCAGGTTCAGATCACATCAGGGCACCAAATTCTCAGCCATGTCTCCTAGTGTGTGCATTTTGTATTGGACTTGCTTGAATGTACCATCATCCTCTGTTGTCTCCAGATGTGCCTGTCACTCTAGTCAATAAAATGGCTTCAAACAGAAACAGTATCTCGATGACGTCATCTCATTTTGTACATTTAGAGCAACTTAAGTTTAAGCTGCCTGTGCGAAACCTGGAATACCTCATGCGACAGTCGTCATTATTCACATGGTCAGTAGTGATGGGCATTTCGAGTCACTTCACTGATTCATCTCTTTTGAACTACCTGTTAGGGTGAATCGTGCTGTTTGGTCCCCTTCTAATCACGTTTAATAATTAGGACATTATTTTGATATATAGAATATGTGTGTATATATAAATAATTTCATTGTTTCTTAATGTCTATATACAGTCATATGAAAAAGTTTGGGAACCCCTCTCAGCCTGCATAATAATTTACTTTCAATAAAAAAGATAACAGTGGTCTGTCTTTCATTTCCTAGGAACATCTGAGTACTGGGGTGTTTTCCGAACAAAGATTTTTAGTGACGCAGTATTTAGTTGTATGAAATTAAATCAAATGTGAAAAACTGGCTGTGCAAAAATGTGGGCCCCTTGTAATTTTGTTGATTTGAATGCCTGTCACTGCTCAGTGCTGATTACTTGCAACACCAAATTGGTTGGATCAGCTTGTTAAGCCTTGAACTTCATAGACAGGTGTGTCCACTCATGAGAAAAGGTATTTAAGGTGGTCAACTGCAAGTTGTCTTCCCTTTGACTCTCCTCTGAAGAGTGACAGCATGGGATCCTCAAAGCAACTCTCCAAAGATCTGAAAACAAAGATTGTTCAGTCTCATGGTTTAGGGGAAGGCTACAAAAAGCCATCTCAGAGGTTTAAACTGTCAGTTTCAACAGTAAGGAATGGAATCAGGAAATGGAAGGCCACAGGCACAGTTGCTGTTAAACCCAGCAGGTCTGGCAGGCCAAGAAAAATACAGGAGCGGCATATGCGCAGGATTGTGAGAATGGTTACAGACAACCCACAGATCACCTCCAAAGACCTGCAAGAACATCTTGCTGCAGATGGTGTATCTGTACATCGTTCTACAATTCAGCGCAATTTGCACAAAGAACATCTGTATGGCAGGGTGATGAGTAAGAATCCCTTTCTGCACTCACGCCACAAACAGAGTCGCTTGTTGTATGCCAATGCTCATTTAGACAAGCCAGATTCATTTTGGAACAAAGTGCTTTGGACTGATGAGACAAAAATTGAGCTATTTGGTCATAACAAAAAGTGCTTTGCATGGCGGAAAAAGAACACCACATTCCAAGAAAAACACCTGCTACCTACTGTCAAATTTGGTGGAGGTTCCATCATGCTGTGGGGCTGTGTGGCTAGTTCAGGGACTGGGGCTCTTGTTAAAGTCGAGGGTCAGACGAATTCAACCCAATATCAACAAATACTTCAGAATAATGTTCAAGCAACAGTCACAAAGTTGAAGTTACACAGGGGTTGGATATTCCAACAAGACAATGACCTAAAACACAGTTCGAAATGCTATCTGTCAATAAGGGCGCGCACATAAAGGTGACCTTCAAAAGGGCGACCTCAATTGAGCGCCGAATAACTGCGCGCATAAATAAAGGAGTGCTTCAAAAGGGTGACGTCAATTGGGCGCAGCGAATAAAGGCAAACGCAACAAAATTATTACAGAAAATTTATTAAAGGCAATGATTGAACGTATAAAAAGGTGAAAGCAAGAATATTAAAACATCCAATTAATTAATGCATGAACTTCTAACGAACTATTTCTAAAGCTCTCTATATTTCGTTGTTTTCAAAATTACAGAAAATTAGATTAAGGCAATGACTGAATGTATAAAAAGGTGAAAGCAAGTTACACTTGAAGCTGTAGATTATGTGCAATGCCACGTAGATATTCGAGATGCGGTCTATTAGCATAATCAAGGACAATTAATTTAATTCGCTCCGAAGGTCATCGTTTTGAAGCGCTCCTTTATTCACGCGCGCCTTTATTCGGCGCTCAATTGAAGTTGCCCTTTTGAAGGTCGCCTTTTTGTGCGCGCCCTTATTGAATAGAACCGTTCGAAATCTACAAAGGCATTCATGCAGAGGGAGAAGTACAATGTTCTGGAATGGCCGTCACAGTCCCCTGACTTGAATATCATCGAAAATCTATTGGATGATTTGAAGCAGGCTGTCCATGCTCAGTAGCAATCAAATTTAACTGACCTGGAGAGATTTTGTATGGAAGAATGGTCAGAAATACCTCCATCCAGAATCCAGACACTCATCAAAGGCTATAGGAGGCGTCTAGAGGCTGTTATATTTGCAAAAGGAGGCTCAACTAAGTATTGATGTAATATCTCTGTTGGGGTGCCCAAATTTATGCACCTGTCTAATTTTTCTAACAGAGCTCCTAGGATCATTGGGACACGCAAACCCCTCCTTGAACTGCCACCTTATCGTGGTGGAGGGGTTTGCGTGTCCCAATGATCCTAGGAGCTTTGTTGTCCAGGGCTTTATGCCCCTGGTAGGGCAACATTGCATGGACATCAGGGACAGTGCCTCTGGATTGGCAGACTGGGGTGGTGGTCCCCCTCTTTAAGAGGGGGGACCGGAGGGTGTGTTCCAACTACAGAGGGATCACACTCCTCAGTCTCCCTGGAAAAGTCTATTCGGGGGTCCTGGAGAGGAGAGTCCGTCGGATAGTCGATCCTCGGATTCAGGAGGAACAGTGTGGTTTTCGTCCTGGTCGTGGAACAGTGGACCAGCTCTATACCCTTAGCAGGGTCCTGGAGGGTGCATGGGAGTTTGCCCAACCAGTCTACATGTGTTTTGTGGACTTGGAAAAGGCGTTCGACCGTGTCCCTCAGGGAATCCTGTGGGGGGTACTCCGAGAGTATGGGGTACCGGACCCCCTGATATGGGCTGTTCGGTCCCTGTACGATCGGTGTCAGAGCTTGGTCCGCATTGCCGGCAGTAAGTCAAACCCGTTTCCAGTGAGAGTTGGACTCCGCCAGGGCTGCCCTTTTGTCACCGATTCTGTTCATAACTTTTATGGACAGAATTTCTAGGCACAGCCAGGGCATTGAGGAGGTCCGGTTTGGTGGACTCAGGATTGGGTCACTGCTTTTTGCAGATGATGTTGTTCTGTTTGCTTCATCAGGCCGTGATCTTCAGCTCTCTCTGGATCGGTTAAAAGCTGAGTGTGAAGCGGCACCTCCAAATCCGAGACCATGGTCCTCAGCCGGAAAAGGGTGGAGTGCCCTCTCAGGGTTGGTAGAGAGATCCTGCCCCAAGTGGAGGAGTTCAAATATCTTGGGGTCTTGTTCACGAGTGAGGGAAGAATGGAGCGTGAGATCGACAGGCGGATCGGTGCGGCATCCGCAGTGATGCAAGCTCTGTATCGGTCTGTCGTGGTGAAAAAGGACCCGAGCCGCAAGGCAAAGCTCTCAATTTACCAGTCGATCTGCGTTCCTACCCTCACCTATGGTCATGAGCTATGGGTAGTGACCGAAAGAACGAGACGACGAATACAAGCGGCTGAAATGAGTTTCCTCCGCAGGGTGTCTGGGCTTTCCCTTAAAGATAGGGTGAGAAGCTCAGTCATCCAGGAGGGGCTCAGAGTAGAGCCGCTGCTCCTCCGCATCGAGAGGAGTCAGATGAGGTGGCTCGGGCATCTGATCAGATTGCCTCCTGGACGCCTCCCTGGTGAGGTGTTCCGGGCATGTCTAACCGGGAGGAGGCCCCGGGGAAGACCCAGGACACGCTGGAGGGACTATGTCTCTCGGCTGGCCTGGGAACACCTCGGGATTCTCCCGGAAGAGCTAGAAGAAGTGGCCGGGGAGAGGGAAGTCTGGGCATCTCTGCTCAAGCTGCCCCCGTGACCTGATCTTAGACAAGAGGAAGAGGATGGATGAATGGCATATTGCATATTTTCTATTAATCCAATAAACTTAATGTCACTGCTGAAACACTACTGTTTCCATAAGGCATGTCATATATTAAAAGGAAGTTGCTACTTTGAAGGCTCAGCCAACGATAAACAAAAATCCAAACAATTAAGAGGGGTTTCACAAACTTTTCCATATGACTGTATATAACTGATTATGTAGATAATTATTTATTTACCACGGTAATTCACATTCCGTTGTCCTGTTTCCATACACAAGCATGATAACACATTTATGTTGCATAATTAAAATAAGATGTTGTGTTGCAGAATCACAAGTGAATGCGACCTGTGCAGCTCCTGATCACTCTTTCACACATCAAATGAGTGAGAATCGTTAGACTGATTCTTAGGTGGTGACTTCTTTGTGACCCAAACGAGCTGAGACTTCTGATTCAGGGGCTTCTTGTTTACCAGCAACACGCAAGATGCTGGCGGCCTCATGCCAGACACGCTTGTGCTTTAGCACGCTGTTGAGCTCCGCTGAATCAATTTGTTTGTGCTCATGAATCCGTTCATTTGATTCACTGAAAAGACTCAATCAGAAGTCCCCCATCACTAGTGGTCCTGTTGCAGCATCTTTTTGGAAAATTGCAAGATTTAAGATCTCTCTCGTGTCTTTGTGTAATGCATAATGAGTTGGTAGTTTTCTGCAGAAGGCATTATATAGACATCAGTGTTTAAGTCTTAGTTGTGGTAGGCACACGCAGCCCTTGCAGTTCGTGGGTTTATGATTTGTGGATCTGCCTATTTGTGTTTTGTCATCAATAATTAAATGGAAATTATTTTGTGAGTAGTAAACAGGACAGATGTCATTCCCACAATGCTTGACTCATGACACGTAAATTAGGGGATGAGGCAGATCATCAAGTGAGTAACTGTAAATCATATTTTAACACAAAATGCACTAATTTATCACATTTTGACCATGCAAATGGATATCAGACGTGTGGATTATGCAACACAAATTATGTGACGAATTTCTTTCTGTTTTAGACGTTTTTCGCATTATTTGCTATTGTCCAGAATTCATCACCACTGGGTGTCATTGAGTTTGAATATTTAAACAAAGACACCCCAACACTACAAAGTACATGGGGTAAGTAACATTTAAAAATAATATTGTTTTTGGGTGGGGTATTCCTTTAATGAGTCGATAATAAGGTACAGTATATGAAGCCATTGGTACCAGCAGGCGTGGAGACTCTGCGTGTTACTGTCACAGTAGAGTGCAGTATGCGGTGCTCTAATTACATGTCGGTTTACCTCTTTTTGATGATATGTTTATAATTGTACTGTATTGTCTTAGAATTTGTTATTGGTAAGGGTTATGGTTGTGGAGAAAACCGACAGCCAGAATTAAAGGGTTTGTTTCTAATTCTGCCTGCAGCATTAAGACACTGGACAAGTTCAGGTGAAGCGCCAGGTGCCAACCCCGCCATTAGAGCATTCCCTCTTTCTGTGCTCCTTTACCATCAGGTGTTGCCACAGTGGCACAACTTTACCAAAGTTCATTACAGGCTTGCACAATTTGCTGAATTCCCCTTTCTCGTATTTGCCCGTCTGTGCCATTCTTTATTAACTGCCTTTCCAAAGGTCAGTGCCACATGCGCAGCACCTGCTTTTACATAATCAGTTCAATTTATAATGGATTAACAGTTTTAAGATTTATACTAAAATGAAGGGTAATGCTTCAATACTTCATCCATATCAGATGAATCACAGTGCTACAATATACAAAAAGCAAATGAAAAATCAGAATCTGTAGGAAATGCCACGTGTGTCCCAACTGTAGCTGAAGAAGACCAATGAGAACAAGGGAAGGTGATGAACTTAAGTAAACAGTACAGTATAATGAGAATAACAATAATTCCTATAAGCAATATATACAATTTCTTTCTCCACATCATCCAGTTGGTCAGACAGTGGCTATCAAAATGTCGAAACAGGAATGGCTTGTGCACTTTGTTTGTCGGCTCAAAATGAGATGAGGTGAGGTGCGGGGCCCAAACGTATGTGCGGATTTTCACATTTGCAGGCCCCTAAGCCCCGTGAAGGACATGGGGTAACCGTGTAAACAAGTTGCCAGTGAGTATTGGAAGTTATGACTTTAAAAGTTCAATGACATTTTTACTTTGCAGCTGTAATAGCTCCTCTGACTTTCATAGTTGAGTGCTTCTGTTTGATAGTTTTTGAAATATTTTGTGTCTGTTATGTAATCCAAACCTAATGGCGTTAATTAATTTTGTTCATTCAATAGCTGAAAGTTCTTAAGCCCCTGTCACACTACACGACTTTTCCGGAAATGTTCAGTTCTTCCCTAGCGAGTTGGGGACTGTGGCAGTGTGACATGCCCAGTGACTTGGTCATAACAGGTTTGGTGTCATCTCAAGTCATAGTGACGGCCCCCGTGTGTGTGACAGTTGAGTGCCAATGAGAAGTACAAGTCATAAAGTGCCAGACAGGACAGACAAGAAATGCCAGTGTTTCCGTGTTTGCCGTGCCATGACAGAATGAAAAATCTAAAAAGCAGACAGAGACTGCCACTGAACTCCCCATAACTGAAAACCATTTGTACAGGTGCTGACCTGGTCAGAATGTTACGAGCTCGTCATACAGTAGTTATGTCTCAGCCGGGGTGCCTCACTTGGCTGGGGTTCAAAGTCTTGTTTTATGTGAGGTATGTTCATGTTACTTTTCTTTATTGTCTTCTTTGTTTTCTATGCTTGCACCATTTTCCATGTGTTATATGAGTGGTCCTCCAAGAGGGGGTGAGCTACTGCAGTTTTCTACGCTTATTGTGATTTTTGGGTTTTGACTACATGCTCTGTTTTTGACTTTGTTTTGTCTTTCTGTATTTGGATTTGGGTTGTGTTGACAATCCATTTGCCTTTGTGGTCCACAGAGCTTCATTGTTGCTGAAGAGCATTTTTGTGAAGAAAAATTATTTTATTTAATTAAGGTTCTTTGTGGCCCTTTTTATATTTAGCTGGGGTTTTTAATGGGATTTCCCCACTAGTGGGTATTTTTGGAAGTTCTCTTGGAACTTGCGTGCTTTAGGACTCCCAACCCTAAAAAATGATTCTTGTGAAAATCTGAAACTCTGATAAGCCATTGTGAAGCAGTCTGTGATTTTTTTGTCCTGCAATCTGATATGCTCAAGGCAACAAGATCCTGAAACTGCAGTCGTTAAGTATGATGTGATTTCCAACTGTAGGCAGCAGTAAAGATGAATAATTTTCACTGTATGTAATACATTTTGCACATGTATAAATAGCCCACACATGAAAAATTATTCTTTCATATTTAATATACAGTATATATTGTGACCGCTGGCACAGGGGGACTTAGCCACCCTTCAGAGACCCCCTCTTAAACTGTATTACAAATAAACACACTCTTCAGCTCCTCTTTGCTGGATCAGCTGCTCCTCATGTGGGGCTTCGAACATTTTAAAGACCGAGTTGTGGCCGTCCTGTGTTCTCACCCTCCTGTCCTCTTTCCCCAGACTCCCTCTGCTCCGGCTGCTGCTTCCGAGCCGCTGTACCCCCTTGATGAAGAAGACTTTGTGTAATTTTGAGCAGGAATTGGGGTCGATGTGTCAGGTTTGACAGCTGTTCCTTGTGAGGCAAGATCGTCTCTGAAAGAGACTTGTGTTTATACAGTATCTGCCAGAACAGCAATAAAGTTTCTACTCCTTAGAAAACCTTCTGAACTCTCCTGTGCAACTCTGTGACCCAAGCTTGACCGTATATATTTTAAAGCCGCAGTGTTATTATTATCACTATCACAACGCGGTGCATTGCTTGCCTTTGTTTTCATTCTTGAGCTGCAAGAATCCATGAGAAAGCATTTCTTGTTCATCTGCCGACTATTATCACGGCCTCCTGACTCCTAAAAGATTCTGTTTTACTATCTAAATGTAAACTTATTCTTTGTGTTCCTGTTGTTGTGGTTATTTTGTCACCGTTTGGCTCTGAGGTGGTGCTGGAAATGGATGGTCTTTAGGGAGTGCGGCTCAGAGCCTCGGACCTGGCACTCCCTGCTGGGCACAGCAACTGTAAATCGTATAATATGCTGCCAGCTGCCTCATGTGTGTGGCACGGTGTTTACTGCTGACCTCACTAGTCCAGGATATTGGGGTCAAATCAGCCCAGTGTGGATGTGGTATAGGTGGGCGTTTCTAGCCTTCCTTTCCCAACAGAGCTGCACCCAGTAGGGGAGGATGACCGTGAAATTGGAAATCTGCTTTGTGACAGACTGGCACCCCATAGAGCTGGCCTTGTACCTTCTACCTGATACACTGGCATGGGCAAGGACCCTGAATAAACAGGCGCAGAAAATGGAAGGGTTTGGTTTGTTATCATTTCATAATTTCTCTGTGTAAGAGTTTTAAACTCAAAGGTATTTGTAGGGCCAACAAGTCAAATAAATGAAATGCAAGAAATATGGAGTTAAATGAATGTGGGTGAGTGATTTGAATCGTTTGTTTGAGTAATCAGAACTCCGCTAAGGTCATTTGGAGGACTGAGCACTAAACTGTCCCACCCTGGAGCGTCAGCCCTTGAAGGGCGGATGGCGTTTCTTATTTAGCACGTTTTTCAACTGAACTTTGAGGAGCATGCAGAGTGACGCACTTAAAAGAGAAGGGCTGTGGCCTTCAAGTGCTCACATTTGTGATGTGCTGTGGCGAAAGACTGGTACTGGTGCCTGGCAGTGGGACAAGATGGGTCGCTTGGCATCTGTTTTGTCTTGGTAGAGTAATATATTGCTGCACTTTCCCCTTTTGTATTATTAAGATGTAGCTTCTGTCAGAACGCCTCAAATCCCACAGACTTACCACTGTTTATACAGTAAGGTATTATTGTATATAACTTCTCCCCACCTTCCCTTCTATATCTATAACCTCAGGCAATTAGGTATAGTAAAAGACAAGTAGGAGTTAAATTATAATTTAAACAATGTATTATTGGTAATACTCATAAATAATAACAATATGCAAAGTACATTTGAATATTGGCACCCATGCATCCTGATAAATGGTGATGTGTAGTTTCAGGCGGCACACAGACTTGTTAGTTACTTAAAATGTCTCTAGTTAAGGCATCACTGGTGCTCAGCTTTCTTCAGAACAGGCCATATGCATGTTCAGTATGGCTGCCGAGCTGTGCTCTTCATTGTGTTGTTCTTGTCAGTTCATGGTGTGAGATACTTCTTCATCATATGTTAGTGAGAGAGAGAGAGACAGAGTGCGGTTGAGCAAGCAGATTTATAGATGATCTGTCCAACCCCTAGAGCCAATAGGACGTCATGGTACTTAAAGGCCTCTGATCCAAGCCAATTCCAAACAGCCATACTTCAGACCAATGGGGGAACAGAACACCAACACACCTGCCCCCCCCCCCCCAAACCATATGTTAAGGTAAAGCCTGGCAGTTAGGCAGCCTGGCGTTGTGTGGGGGTGACAGACAGGCTTTAGCAGAGAAACACTCGCTAAACTGGTTTAAGGCACATCCCCCCCCCACTCTGTCCTAAAATTCAAAGAGACCCATTCCTAAAGGGGGGGGGGGGGTAAACATGAATGCTTCTCACTAATGTAACACTAAATTACATTCCTTTGCCTAAATTACAAATAAAGACATACAAAATATTTATCAAGTTCAATGCAAAATCTTACATCACAACAGCATCTAAAGGGGTTTCATCGTAATCAGAGTTTAGGAGCGCCTGCATTTAGGGTCCAGAAATGGCACTGAATGTGTATCTCATATCTGTGTGTTATTTGGGCACCAGGCACGCGTAACAAGATGGAAAAACAGAGACAAGGTGTGCCCAGCGGTGGACCGTGCAGCTCTGATGTGGTGAGCCAGGCACTCGTAACAACTGCACAGGCAGAATCTCGTCTCCGTCGGGGTTTCAGATTGAACGTCTGAGAAATGAGATAGCAGATGGCCTCATGACTTTCACATTTCCAAAGAGTCACAGGTTCGGTGCATTTAGGCAGCCATTTTAACTGACAGCCCCGACGTCAGGGTGAATGATTTCTAGGTGTGGTCAGCCGCAGAGCGTCCTTTTTGCATTCTGTACTGCCGTGATGAAGATGAGCCATTGGATATGCAGGCCTCACCTCTGTTGGATTGACCGAGAACGTCCACTTTCTTCTGTCCTTGTGGCAGCATTGTCTCCATTGTACTTGTGGCATTCCAGTTTGTGAGTTTCTGTGTTTAATTCGTGCCAGTTACGCTAGTTGCCATTTGCAAACAAACCACTGAGTCTGCATTACTGGCTACAACGAGATGTCACCTAAAACAGCGATTCTCAAGCTCTCTGGCCATGGGACCTAGTGTAATTGATTTTTGTTCAGTAATTACTGAATTAGCAGTAATTTTAACAAAGATACAATTTTCATCTGAATGGCAGATATTAACAAGTAACAGTAAACTCATGTTCAACATTTCAATACAGTGCACATAATAGAGGAGATACACACATACTCATCCAAAAGTAACTCGACACATGGGTGTTTAATACTGAATCACTGTCTTATTACATCACCTGGGCTGGTCTGAATTTCACACATTTGTCAAAATCAGGGTTAAGTGAAGGGACTGCAGAGGGGAATGTGTCTGAGTATGATGGCAGGTGAATCGTCTAGAATTTCTGTGCACACATCTACTGCACAAGACAAGACAAGCTGTTCTGTAACGGTGTGCACTTTATTACATTTGGCAATTCAATCCGAGTGAACAAACACGCTGGAATGGTTTCTATGAATCCTCAAGATTTTCATTTCAAACAGTCACACAAGTTATTTCTGTAAGTAGCGTGCTTTGTTTCCAAATGTCTTCATAGTTGAAGGTTTCATGATTTTGTTTGGTAGTACCACACAGCAGATGACGCTCAATGGCCACTGCCCGCCACACTTCACGGTAAAAGTAAACGCATACCTCAGACATCACGCGTTGTGTGTGTTCCTGTTTGGCTCGGGTTTTTGGGAGAAACCTTGTGAGGTCAACAGGGAATTGGAAGAGTTTAGAGTAGGTGGCGCTATGGGGAACTTGAAGAACTTGTCCAAGTTCATTGGCTTCCTTAAGGAAGCGTGAGGTGAATTAGCAAGTTGTCATCTGCTCATAACTGGACTTGTGTCGGTTGTTTCAATTCCCCATCATGACTTGGTGCACAACTGAAATCTGCAGTCTGTTGCCCACCCAAAACATTAAAGCAGTGGTTCATTTCTTCATTTGTTTATTTTGAAAGAGTAGCTGATGACCCAGCTAGGGTGTCCAGCATCTGCGGGTTGAGAAACGCTGGCCTGGACTGTTTGATGTACGCACCAGCTCCACCATCAATGACAGCAGCCTACCACGACTGTCACATTGCTGATCACCACGAAGTGCACTCAACTCAAAAAGAAACAACGAAACTGACCCTGATCTTCAAATGTTTCTTTTTTAAATTGTTTTCAAGCAGTTCAGCAGTCTCCACAGTAAGACTAGGAATACTCGGTCATGGCACGTCACATACACACCGCTGCGTTTGCCTTAATGTCATTTTGTACGAGTGACATGAGCCCTCTATGTTTGTAGAGGAACGACAGCCAATAACTAAAACAGAAATATTTTTATTTTTTTATTTGAATTTCCAGTCATCCTGATAAGGGACATTATTGTTACATGTGCAAAGTACAGTGAAGGTCTTACATACGTGTGCTGATGGTCATACAACACGTCATTAGCCCTTTGGTCTTCTTCATACCGAGACCGTCAGACACATGGAGTACATGACCAAGTCGCAGGTGGACTGTAGGACCTTCAAAGCTCAACTGATTCAGTGGATCAGACTGGCGGGCTTTGTTGGGCTGAATGTCCTGCTCTCGTCTAAATGTTTCTGATGTTCCGATGGGACCTTCTCTTATAACGGCTCTTGGTTTTTAACACCGCGATTCCGGGCCAGACTGCTTCTGCCTTTTGAGCGACCTGCTGCTCATCTTGTGTCTTTATCTGCTTCACTGCAGCACACCTGTATGCCGACTCCAATTAGCCAGACGTCATCTGAATAATCTTGTGGAATCGCTCCAGAAGAGGAGTGAAATAGATAGTAACGTCCTGTTTATCTTTGTTTAAATTTCGTACCTACTGTAGCAGTAGAGCGTATTAGTGCTCCCTTGAACCCTCAGGTACCACTCCAAACACCAGGTAAAAGTTCGATTATTATTTATTATATAACAATAACGTGCACTGAGCACCCTCCACTCCACACTGCTCATATAATCAATACACACTTTTCTTCTACAATCACAATACCAATCCTCCTCTCCCAGACACTTTGCCACCCTACCTCCCAGCTCAGCTCAGCGTCTGGGCTTTCCCATAGTCCTTTTATACTCTCCGACCCGGAAGTGACTCCAGCCCAGCAGTCCATGAGTCCTTATCACTTCCGGGTCAGATTAAAAGTCCTTTTCTTCAACCCAGAAAACACGTCGTTCCTTCTGGTCATATGATCATGACGTGCTTCCGGGTTATAGAGCAGGCATAAGTCCTTGAGCCTCCCTGCAGCGTCCTCTGGTGGGCCCCACGGTGTCCAGCAGGGTTGGGAATAAAAACTCCACTGTCCGTAATTCTCTGCTGGTCTTTGGGGCACTCCCATGCTACAGGGGGGGCTCCATCTAGCGGCCTGGGGTGCTGACCGGGATAAACAGCCGGCCGTCTCCCACACTACATTTTGGTTAAAGGCAAGTTCACCGTGCTGGTGGTTGCGCCTCCTCTCCACAGAGAAGTGGTGATGACCTGTGCCCGCGTTTATCGAGGGTCTCACACAGTTTAACTGGCCCGGAGATCTTGGAGTGCCACACATTTGGGCCTGCACATGGTGAGTGTGAGGAGAAGCACTGAGTCAGGTCTCCAAAGTCAGGAAACTACTGCTGACTTGAGCAGGATTTGGGAGAACTCGTGAGCTATCTGTCCTGACGCGCTGAAACGGGCGCACACAGCCAGGCAAAGGCAGAACGCTTTGGAAACGCCGGGCAGCGGTGAACTCGTAAGAAGATAATCGGTTTTACTGATATGGAATAATAATCATAATGACCATTGTACAGTACTTGACTGAGCTGCCACACGCTGTCGGCCGATATGAAATGCAGCTTCACATTAGCGATGACTTGCGTTTGTCATCAACCATGTCTCAAATTTTGCACCACACTGTGAAGAAGGCAAATGTGTTTATTGTTTGAAGACTTCTTGTTTTGTTTAATGACTCCGTGTTTTTGGTTTGGCGAGTGATATAATAAATTAAATGAGTGTGGACTTGGCTTGTTACCGACTCGTGTAGCACCTGATATTCGATTCTTTGGCCGCGTTATTTTGACAGCTACTTAGGGTTTTGTTCTGGCCTGCTGATGGCAGATTGGCCCGATTTCCTGGTTTAAGAACTGCTGTGTTGCTGCTCGATGTTTCATCTCCTTCTCCTCAATTCAAATCATTTCTGCTCTTCTTTAAGAGACCACATTGTAGAATTCTGCGTTGTCCATGGCTCTGGCCAGCGGTGCTGTGAATCGTGTCATGTCTCAGCCAGGGTTCTGGGCTTCAAATTCATCCTTTAAGTCTCTGATGTATGTTATGTTATTGGGACGTTTGTTGTTTATGTGTGTTATTATTTGTATTGTCTGTGTGTGCCTGTGGTATACTCTGCGTATTTTGTAGGTGGTCCCCACAAGAGCCAATCACTGCCAGGGACTTCCCTATAAATCCAGAGGGTCTCCCACAGTTCCTCACAGTTCTTTGTGAATACACAATGGAGTCGGGAGTGTCCTTGTGTTTACTGTGAATTATTTGGGTTTTTGACTTTGCTTTTTAAAATTTGTTTTCTGATTTGTTTGATTTCTGTTGCCTTTGTGCTTAAAAGAGCTTCATTGGGTGTGGAATATCATCTGTGAAGAATAAAGGTTTTAGGTGACAAAAATGTGACACTTGGCCTTATTACTAGCCGGGGCTTGTTAGCGATATCCCCCTCTAGTGGGCATTATTGGAAGAGTTTGGAAATCTTTCATGCTTGGGACTCCTAGTTCACGACAATTTGCCTTTTAGAAATGCTGAAATGTTTTTGAAAATATCCTTTATTTTAGGGCATGACAGCGTGACAAACAATTACTTGCTGAAAAATTGTAAGGTATATTGGTGATTTGTAATAAAAATTCAGCTGGGAAATGATTTTGATCTTGAGGAGTGAGAGTCTGGGCGGCATGGTGGCGCAGTGGTAGCGCTGCTGCCTCGCAGTTGGGGGACCTGGGTTCGCTTCCCGGGTCCTCCCTGTGTGGAGTTTGCATGTTCTCCCCGTGTCTGCGTGGGTTTCCTCCGGGCGCTCCGGTTTCCTCCCACAGTCCAAAGACATGCAGGTTAGGTCAATTGGCGATTCTAAATTGGCCCTAGTGTGTGCTTGGTGTGTTTGTGTGTGTCCTGCGGTAGGTTGGCACCCTGCCCGGGATTGGTTCCTGCCTTGTGCCCTGTGTTGGCTGGGATTGGCTCCAGCAGACCCCCGTGACCCTGTGTTCGGATTCAGCGGGTTGGAAAATGGATGGATGGATGGATGGAGTGAGAGTCTGCCCTGGCTGTAAGGCCTGAATATTTTTAAACAGATTGTTCCTAATTTTGAAGGATACAAGAAAACAACAACACGTGGCATGCAGCATCTATCAGAGTTTTTTCGTAGACTGGTAAAACATTTCAGCAGACTGGTGTCGGTCCATGAACTGGCGGTTAAGAAACACTGGCCTACACGAATGACAGGAGAGAAAAATAAATAAATAAAGCAGCATGATCAAGTAAGAAAGTTTCAATTAGTAGAAGTCGCTCTAATTAAGGGTGTTCTTAAAAAATGTAATGATCTACTTCCTGAGGTAGAAGCACATAATAAAGAAGAATATTTGAAATATTAAAATGTGTCCTTCGATGTATAAGATTAATGTGTTCTGTTTTCAATTACAATAGAAAAAAATAATCAAAAGTAACATGAAAATAGCAATCACTGACCTTGAACTCGTCTAAAACAAGACCCACGTGCTTATGTTTGAGATTTGTGACTCTTACAGGGCCGGACCACCGTAAAGGAACCGAATATCTAAAAAGGATCATCTGTGTGCCCAGCAACCTTGAAATAACGTAAAACAACACACCACATGCCAAGAGCAGCGACTTGACCCCTTGTATCCCATCATGGGGTGACATGGCCTGCACGACTTCAAGGCCTTCTGCTCATCTGTGCTGAAGACGCCTATTAGTTTACTCTTCATCATAAGGGTGTCATACCCTGCAGGAAGTATGGCCTAAAAATGAGGGGCTTTAGGGCTAGTGGGCCAAAAATATGGGGGAAAGCTTGCATAAGCAGACATCAAGTCCCGTTGTATGGTATATCATATGTGGGGGTCTCCTCGTACCGCTGAGTCAGGAGGCGCTGGACAAGTGAACTGAAGGAATTGTTCTGAACATCATCGGTATCATCAGCCGGCCATAAAGAAGGAGCCCCTTTTAGCACTCGGAGTGTCCCGCGTGCTGAGCGCTTGATTCTGAAGATATCAGTGGGACGTGTGAGTAAATGTTCTGGTGGGTTACTCAGTCACACAACTTTCAACTCCACATTAGTTATGGCTGCTCATGTCAGGATTAAACAAACAAGTTGAGGACCCAAACATAAGAAAAGAGGATCCTGAGCAGCAGCAGTGTGTTAGCTTTCCTCCCCCATGTAGTTCAAAGCCGCACTCCTACTACGAGCTCTGTAGAAACACTGACCTAGCAAATCCCGCTTTGCTGACCTGCCAAAGTCATTTGTGAGCTCAAGTAACGAGGACTGCGAAGGAAACAGAACTCCCCTCAGGATTAGCCGTATCCTTGAAAAACAATAGGCAGGCGTCCTTGTAGAAGAAAATTGTACGGTGCAGATCATTAGCAGCACTGCGGGTGGGAGCAACGGAGGGGCAGGCTGGCACCACCTGGCACTCCGAGAAAATCCTTCATGTCTGGGAGCTCGGAAACACGCGGGTGATGGCTCTGTCTGGGGTGGGTTGCTTTTTCAAGGTTACAGGGGCAAGAAAAAGTTTGGGAATAACCACATTTATGTCTAAATTTGTCTTAAAATATGATGTGATCTTCATCTAAGTTACAAGAATGAAGAAGCAGTGTGTCGTACTTTCAACTAATAATGCAGAAATGAATGTGCTGTTCTTGTACACTCAGTATTGAATATAACGTTCAACATTCACAGATGAAGCTTAGAAAAAGTCCGTGAACTCCTAGACTGATGACTTCAACTAATGCCAAGAGGAGTCTGGACACGATTGCTGATACTTTGACTTATTAAAAATATTTACATTTTTTGAGTTTGCTATTCACAAGTAGCATCTGCCGATATGAAGTATCCGTTGCACAAAACACATCTCTGAAGATCTATGATCAAGAATTGTTGATTTGCATAAAGCTGCCAAGCGTAACACAGTTATTTCAAAGAGTTTAGATATTGTTCAGTCTACAGTTAGACAAACTGTGTACAGTATATACTGTGGCTACTCTCTCTAGACGTGTGCGCTGAGTCAGGATAACTTGGGAGGCACAGCACAGAATGATTCTTGAGCTAAACAAGAACCCTACAGTAACAGCTAAAGACGTGAAAGAATCATTGGAACAGGTTAAAATCTCAGTTCATGAGGAGACCGTACAAGAAACACGAATAGGCCATGACACCGATTAGAAAGATCTCAAAAAAATGCTGCATTTCAGAAATTTGTCAAACACCATCTTGACTCTACAATCTGCTACAGAGAAAAGTTTTTGTGTCCATCCATCCATCCATTCTCTTCCGCTTATCCGAGGTCGGGTCGCGGGGGCAGCAGCTTGAGCAGAGATGCCCAGACTTCCCTCTCCCCGGCCACTTCTTCTAGCTCTTCCGGGGGAATCCCAAGGCGTTCACAGGCCAGCCGAGAGACGTAGTCCCTCCAGCGTGTCCTGGGTCTTCCCCGGGGCCGCCTCCCGGTTAGACGTGCCCGGAACACCTCACCAGGGATGTGTCCAGGAGGCATCCTGATCAGATACCCGAACCACCTCATCTGACTCCCCTCGATGCGGAGGAGCAGCAGCTCTACTCTGAGCCCCTCCCGGATGACTGAGCTTCTCAAAGTTTTTGTGTGGTCTTTTGAAACAAAGGATGAATTGTTTAAGAAGAATATGCAACAGAGTGCTTGAATGGCGTAAAAAGGGCACCACACACCAACATGACATCATCCCAACCGTGGAGTTCAGTAGAAGGAGCATCAGAACGGATGGCTTTGGTGATTCGGGGCTTGGGCAGCTTGACATCACCAAGGTGCAAATGAATTCCCAATCTGAACAATGGATCCTAAAGGGCAAAGTCAGGGTGGCTGTCCACCATCTGAAGCTCAGTAGAACTTGGGTGATGCAGCTGAACAATGATCTTAAACATCGAAGGAAATCTACTAGAAAATGGTTTCAGAAAACCAACATCCGCCTTCTGGAGTGGACGTGTCAGAGCCCAGACCTTAACCCAACGGAGATGCAGTGGAATGTCCTCAAGAGAGCCATTCACAACACACAACCGAAGAAAAAGAGCTGACCTACAATTCTTGCCACTGTGCTAATGAACTCACATTCCTGCCACGTAAAGTCGGGATTCTTCACAAAATTCCCAGCAGTACTAGAGAGTGATAGTTGAAACAACAGGACACGAAGGTGTAAGGACCGGTGAAAGCCGAGGACCGATTCCAGGTCTGCATTTGGCGTTTTGTGCGCAGCTTTGACTTTGCTGACTGGTCTTGTCAGGCATTTGAGCAACCAAATTTTGTAACAATTTCAAAATGTAAAGATTTTTATGAATCAAACACAAAAATGAGATTGGCACAATTTAAAATCCTACTAGGGAATGGGAGTACAGTTAGAGGAATGATAAGCAAATATGAACAAAGCAGCAAAAGCATTAAAACAGTAAAATAACAACTCCAAAGCGGCCCTCAGTAGAGACCCCCACTTACGGCTGGACTATCGAATGCCGCCTCTGTCCCGTGGACCTGCACTTGGCTTCCAACCTTTAACAATTTGCTCAAACTCATCTTTCCAGAGTAGCATTCCCACACTTTTTTAAGTGTGTTGTTCTTTAAATGTATTATGTCATTCATTTTATTTATAAATTGTTTGGTTTTCTTGAGCTGTTGCTCTTTGATTGTATAAATAACTAAAACCATTAACCAAGTCCCAGAATGCACCTGAATGTTCTGCCATGCGTCCATTCTGTGCCTTGTTTGTAAGCGGGCTGTCGTGTCTGACTGGTTGTCTTGTGGATGAGGACCCCCGGTGCCATCCCCCCTTTTTTGGCGGGTGTATTGTACCCGTCTTGCTGCATTGCTGTTGAGGGGTACACAATCT